>NC_141353.1:17254994-17547494 GCF_057382095.1 Aulonocara sp. 'chitande type north' Nkhata Bay | reverse complement strand
TCAAAGGTTTTTGTACTCTGTGCGTTTATATCTACCATGCCATGAAAAAGTACTTTTCCCCCTTCCTGGTTTCTTATTTTTTCGCATTTCATCAAACATATTTTAATAATTAGTAAAATAAATAAAATAATAACTTGAGTAAATATAATATTTCAGTTTTTCAATGATGATTTCATTAATTGATTGAGAAAAGTTATCCAAACCTATAGCCCTGTGTAGAAAGTAATTATCCCTGAGTTAAAGCTTAGTTCATTTTCACATGTTACACTCAGGCTTCATTACTGCAAGACCTGTTGAATCAAGGAATCACATACACAGACCCTGTCTGCACAAGTGAAGTAGGCTAAAAGATCTCAAAAAGTAACACTTAAAGCCCCAATGTAAAGAAAAAAGCTGAGAGAAAATCATTGAGGTCTGTCGGTCTGGAACAGGTTATAAAGCAATGTAAATATAAAGTCTTTAGTATTCTCGTGAACCACTGTGAGAGAAAACCTGGAACAGTGGGGAACCTTCCGAAACCTGTGTCTGGCGAGACCAAAATTACTCCAGGAGTTACTCCTCGATGGCTTTTCCAGGATGTCACACATTTCACATTTGTCAGAAAACATCCTGATCATCCCAAAGACTTTGGGGAAAGTATTCTGTGGACTGATGAGACAAAATGACTTCACACCAACAGTCAAATATGCTCTTGGTAGTGCGATGGTCTGGAGCTGCTTTTCTGCTTCCAGACCTGGGCGTCTTGTCATAATTGAACCATGGAAACATGAATTCTGCTCTCTACCAAAAATCCACAAGGGCAATGCCCGGCCATCAGTCCGTTCCCCTGAGTTCAAGCTCACTCGACTTATGCGGCAATCCAAAACACACCAGCAAGTTGAAGTGACCAATTAAGTGTGTCATGGCTACTGAACGGACTCACGCGCAGACAGTTCTTCCTCAGAGACCAAAAGGAGATTTATTTACAACAGGATCACCTCAGTGCTATATATATGTACAGTGAGTTGGGAGGGGGGTCCAGGGCTCCAGGGAGAGAAGGAGGGGGGAAATCCACACACACGCTTCCTCTTCCACACAGTCACCGCCACAGCTCCTCCGCACACACGACCTCCTCTTCAGCCGCACTCGCTCCAAAACTCCACACACGCTGCCACACCCGGGCAGGTCCCGTGATGTGGTCCAGAAGAGGGATATCTACACACAGAAGTTAACATTAGTTCCACAGCAAAATACACACAGGGGATTCTTTTGAATATGCCGCGAGCACGAACTCAGGAGGTTCAACGTTCCAGCGGTGAGCTGCTCTGTGCCACTGCCTTAAATAGCAGCTGGGGAAATCAGCAAGATCAGCAGCAGGTGGACACAATCACACAGGTGCGTGGGCCAAGAGCGAGAGCCCGTAACGAGCTCCACCCAGGCAGAGAGGAGGAGGACGAACAACAACAACAACAACAAAACCTGTAGCCAGAGTGGGCCAACCAGAGAGACACGGGGACCGTGACAAAGTGACTTAAATCAGGTCGAGATGCTTTGACTTGACCTTAAACATACTGTTCATGCTTGAAAACTGTCCGATGTAGCTGAATTAAAAATCTCCTGCAAAGAAGAGTGCGCTGATATTCCTGCACAGTGATGTGAGAGACTTATTGTCAGTTATTGCAAACATTTGATTGCAGTTCATTCTGCGAAGAGCGACACAATCAGTTATTAAGTTTGCCTTTTTCACATGGGGCCCTGTTTTTAAGGCACATGAATGTGTCCAAATCCTTAACCTTTTCTTGTTTGTTGTTTCTCCAAACAGGTGTGTATGAGGTGAGCTGCACAGTAATAGATCACTACTCAGGTGGCATGAGGCAGTGGTATAAAGTTAATGAGTGCCCAGGAAAAAAAGTAAATCACAAATACACAAAGCTGAACAAGACTGTGCGATATTTCATCAGTGCTGAAGAAATAGAGTGGGACTATTCACCTAAGAGAGACTGGGAGCTGGAGAAACACCATAGCACACCAAAGGACAGGTGTGTGAGTGAGATAATTGCAGGATGATACGTTTCATTGTTGAAGCCACAACCTGTAATTCATGCCATAACTTATTACTGTTTGTTAATAGAAGCAAATTGCTACTTGTCTCCCAGTCCAGGCAGCATATTTGTGGGAAAAGGAAAGAACAGAATTGGCTCACGCTATAAGAAGGTGGTGTATAGAGAATATACTGATGACACCTTCAGTGTTCAGAAGAAAAGGCAGCCCAACCAGCAGCATTTGGAAATTCTAGGTAAGCTTAACAGTTCTTTATGTTGTTTTTACTAAGAGAAGAATGAAGATGACATGAGTTTTATTTTCTCCTGTAGGGCCAATAATCAAAGCAGAAGTAGGAGAGCAGATCGTGATTATATTCAAGAACAATGCCACCCGACCATACTCAATAACCACACATGGCGTTAGGGCCAGCGGTGGACACATTCCTGTCAAACCCGGTGAGAAATGAATTTTTAAACGGGCATAAAAAATGCTGGCTTTTTAAAGAAGCAGTAGGATTCATACTTTTTATGTTCTCTGAACCTTCAGGCAACTTTATTGAAGTAACTTGGGATGTTCCTGAAAGCTCTGGTCCAGGGGTCACGGATCCTAACTGTATCTCTTATATCTACTACTCCACTGTTGACTTTGTTATGGTAAAAATAGAAGCGCATCATTTACAGCGCAACTAGAATATTTAAGCAGGAGTTGAAGTATTAGATTTTATTCTGATAAGGTGTTTGTTTATGTTCAGGATCTGTACAGCGGCCTTCTGGGGCCTCTGGTGATATGCAGGCCTGGGACTCTGAAGCGTGGGGAGGGTCCCGATAGGGAGAGGAGTGACGTGGAGAGGGAGTTTGCACTGCTCTTTATGGTGCATGATGAAAACAAGTCCTGGTATTTGGGAGACAACATCAGAACGTACCTTGGTCTCAACCCTGAGAACTTCACTCCAGATGAAGAGTTTGAGGAGAGTAACAAGATGCACGGTAAGAAGAGTGAACGGGGCCACAGAAAGAAAAACAACCTTATTGGCCAAAGAATTAAACTTTAGATTTAGTAAACATATTCACCTATTATATCCAGAGAAGATAAACATAAATTGATGTCTGTTGATCTTGATGTAACCTAGTATAAATGTAATCGTTTTTGTTGCCACCACAATGAATCAGGACAGCAAATCAGAGATGGTTGAGCAGAAAATATTCAAAAAAAACTTGATGATTTGAAATGGAATGACCCAGATCTCGAAAATAGAAAATATGCACAAATTTAACAAAATAAATTTCTAACTTATGACTGATAACCTTCACAGACATAACTTATAACTACAGCACCACTACAGCACCATCTGGAAACTCCGTTCTGTTTGGACAGGACTGTCTAAAATAGTTTTACTTTTGTGGAAGAACTTTTGAATGCTTTTATATTAAACAGTTTTTGAGATATTCATGTTCAAACATGAATATCTTTGTTACGGCCCTGAGCCGGCTGTGTACCTTTGTTGTGCTCTGTCTTTAAGACTCCACAGGTCCTTCCCGATTGGAGAGCTGGCGGCGGCTGATTGGTCTCCAATCGGGAAGGACCTGTGGAGTCTTAAAGACAGAGCACAACAAAGGTACACAGCCGGCCCAGGGCCGTAACAATCTTCAACGTGCAAAAAGCAGGTCGACTGACCATTTTTTAAAAAATGATCTTGAAAGGCATTTGGTATATGAAGCTAAAATTTCACAGCACTCATTATACATGTTCAAACTTTCGCCCATAAAATTTTTAGGCAAATTGGAACTCGAGCAGATCAGAGATCAAGCAGGCTTGTGTTGATTTAAGATGGAATTAATCAATATTTAAATCTGGTGTTTAGTCAGAGACACATTTTGTGAAAGAAACAGTTTATTTCGTGTCTGTTGAGCTGTTTGAAAAGTTGCATCTGAAATGACCTGACGTTACTCCATTTATGCTCACTCCTCTTCTGCAGCTAGATGCTTAAGTTCAGCAACTGCAAATTTATATCTGTACCATGAAGGCATCGTAGGGATTGTTTTCTTGTTACTGAAGGGCATGCCAGCCTGCAGCTCGTGAAAAATAAACTCATCCAGTAGTAACATGCATTAACCTGTCTACTTACTCATTAAATGACGGTGCTTGAATGATGTTTTGAATCTTTGCTGGATTCCTCTTCTGGCCCACTTTAACCCCTGGCTGTATCATAAAATAGGCAAATCTGGGTAAAGTTAGGGCACAGTGTAGAAGTGCCAATAAAATTCTGAGGAGAGTTAAACAACACAAAAAGTTTCAAATGCAAATTATTTAAGATAAAATAAATTACATATAACGCATAATAACAAGCAAATCCCCAAATTCAGCCCACAAACATCAATGTACATCATCTAAAGTTGATCCAGCAGGAAGCAGGGACATTCCACTTCTCTTTATCAGACAGTAGAAATGAGGTTAAATTCAATAAAGTCCTGTACTGGATACAAAATCAGACCTTTATTCCTCAGCTTGCTTTTGATGAGTGTGCTGAAGTGTGTTTGCTTTCACATTTCCTGTTTCTCTTGTGCACCATGTCTCTGATTCTGTGTGTGAATGTGTCTGCTGCAGGGATCAATGGGAAGCTATATGGGAACCTCCATGGATTGGAGATGACTCAGGGCCAGAAAGTTGACTGGTATCTCATCGGAATGGGCAACGAAATAGACATGCACACTGTTCACTTTCATGCAGAGACCTTTACTTACAAGGTTTGTTTGTGCTTTGTTAGTGGTCACTCGCAGCGGGAAGACCATTCTTTCTTTCGCACCGAAAGAATCATATCTCCATTTATATTTCCTCTTTGCTGTTCCCCCTTTTTTGCACCACTCTTATGTGTGTCAGACGGACCTTGTGCACCGTGCAGACGTCTTTGATCTGTTCCCCGGGACCTTCCAGACTGTGGAGATGGTGGCTGGAAACCCAGGCACATGGTTGCTCCACTGTCATGTGACTGACCATATCCATGCTGGCATGGAGACCACTTTCACCATCAAAGGTTGGTCAGTGTAAAGGATCTGCGGGGCAGTCTCTCATGTTAATACACTGTCACCTATTATTTAGAAATGAGTTTAACATTTCGCTTGTTTGTTTTTTTCAGTTCCAGAAAACTCCTCGCATGGTAAGATCTGTTTTTTTCACGTAAAAATTGTTACTGGGCGTCACTGGGTGGAAGATTTCAGTATTCTGTCACTTTAACTTTATATCAAATAGAGCCTAAAAGTAATGCAACTTAATTTTGTAGGATACATGATTGAAAAATAAATTTCACACAGAGTATTGAATTTCTTTAACAACTTTTGTATTATGTCACTATTACTGTTTCAAAGGACTGCATTACATTACAATAACTATGATGTCATTGTCACAAAAATACACTTTAACACACTGGGTTGCTATTTATACTTTTAAACATTGTAGTTTTTTTTTATGTATTATGTGTCTGAATATATTCCTGATTCCGTATCCTGTGCCTGGAATTACATACAAAATGTTTGGAGGCATGCTTTTCAGTAACCAAACATGCATAAACACTGGAATATTTCTTCAAGAGCAGTGGTCTTTTTTATTTGGTGTGGTTACTACCACAGCATACCATTCATCTCTCCTCTGCGGCACACCATCGGTCACAAGTACTGCAGGACAAAGCATTTCCTCAGTACTGTTATGTAACTGATGGGGAATGTTTTTAAAGTTTATCTGTCTTTGCTCTGTTTGTATTGGGTATAGCAAAACAGTCATTTGCGTCGGGTGTCCTTGTGGCACTGTTGATGCAGTGCTGCTAAGGAATTTTTGACTAAGCGTAAATGTTGATAAGGCGGGTGTTACATTTAGTGTTCCCTTTTTCAAAGATCAAACATATGCATTTCTAGAAAACTGTTACCTGCAGCCCATCACAGGGAAGATTCATAGATTTTTGGGTAATGTTGTAATGCTTTTCTGGCTTCCCTTATCTCTCACTTATATTTCTTTTCCTTTTACACCACCAGGAACTAAAAGCTCCATAAAGATGCTGCTCTCGCTGTTTGTTCTACTGGCTATATGTTAATGATGAGGGACCCTGACAACAGATTATATGTGTGGATTATAACAGTGGTCACTGATGCACTTATAAAACACGGAGTTGCTGTCACTTATGTGTTTGATTGAGATCATGTACATAAATATCAAGCATGGCCCAGGCCAGTTAAATTATATATACCACTTTACAATCATGTATAATGTTCAAGATGACTTTATGCATTAGAATGAAGGAAACAAAGCATTTTACAGTTGGGATTTGTTTCTGTTGCTGCTTTCTGTCATATTGCACTATGTTGGCTTTTATTTTTATTTTTTTTAATTTTTTTTACTTCTGCTACCAAATACTGGATTTCAAGTATGAATGTGCAATAAAAAAAACTTTTTCAGTTGCACTGTGGCATGCGTCAGTGTGAGTAATTCATTTTCTTGTGCTAGCACAACAGTGCTGGGTTTGGATGTGGAACAATCTGTCCCACTAGACACCCACAGATTTCTTTTCTAGATGTGAACACTTGAGGAGAGTATATTTTTAAGACAAGCTAGACTTATTTATGCTTAGAAATGAGTACTAATGAGTAGAAATTCCAGAGAGAGTAAAGATTTATTGGAGATTAAACAGTACTCATGGTACATACCACAGACGAGTAAAAGTGTTAAGCAAAGCAGTCACAATACATTTATCTGTTTTAAAATAGCAGCATTTTTGTGAACCTGAAAGGCAAAAAAATTGAACAAATTCCCCAAATTTGACTCATTTTACTGTTTTTTAGCTGAGCTTGAGCTTTGCATATGGGCCATGAACCTGGATGACTGTGCCAGGATCACTAAAAGCCACAAGGTGGCGTTAATTCTATGAAAAAACAGCAAGTTCTCAATGTGTGTGCCACAATTTAAAAGATACCGGATATTTTTTTGGTTTTTACCTTAAGATTAACAGTTAAACATACAGATTTGGCCCCTTGTTGAGACAGTAAACAATATCTAAATGATTAGACTATTTGACGCAAATGTAAGGTGTGAAAAGCAAGCAGGTCAATAAATGGTTTTGATAAGGCTTGGAAAAACAGTGCACTAGTGATTAAATTTACTTGATGTGACTGCAAAGAGTTTGTCAATAACTGTGAAGTAAGGCTGGGTACCTCCACCTTGTGATGGGCCTGCTGATATTCAAACAGACTGATTAGAGCTGAAAATTAGAGATGAGAGATCCCATTAGTTTAACTGTTTTGCTGTTGAAAGGTTTAAAGAGTGCTCTCAGTGTGAGATACTGAAGACTGTAACAACACAAAGCAGCACATCAGTGTTTATGCAGATATGGTCACAGTGGTCACTGAATCATTGAGTGGCCAATTGATTAGAGCTGAATCACAGTCCACTGCAGGGGGACAAACTCAAGTGTCCAACCTGAAAAACAAGTTTGCTGATATAACTCTGACATTTCGGTGTAAACGTGTGTTAACTTGCTTTAACCAGATCCGTTTTTTTTCATTTAACAGTGTGCTTAGAATTAAACTAAGAAACAAAACCAATAATAAAAATTAAGAAGGGGCAAATCCTGTACAGGAAATAAAAACTGCAGCTCATTTAAAGTCTTATGTGTAGAAAAACACTCAATACAAGAGTTGCTCAAGAGGGTTTTGGTCAGTTATGCTGAAGCTTTAGTTAAATCAACTTTAAAGATTTAAGACTTTAACTTTTACTGTTGCTGAATTTTAACAGAGACTTCAATGGAGTATTCTTTTTTGATGTTTTATTTTCTCTAATTTCTCAGATTAACATAAGTAAACAGGTGGCGTAAATACTGAAATAGGGGAAGTCTGCTCTTATTCTTTATCAACTGATACATACAACCGTCATATTTCCTGTCATTACCTGTAAAATCTGTTTAATTAGACACAGGTTATTTTCTTTTTTCTTCATAGTTCACCACATTTAATTAAAGTAAAAATAATGGCTTTAGACCCACAATTATTAAATTATATAACTATCTGGTGATAAAAGTGTCAACAAAATAAAGGCTGGTTGGAGTCCAGACATACTGCATGGTAATGTCCATAGGGGGCGCTATGTGCGGGCGACGCTGGTATATAAAAGTGGATTTTCACAGAAACCAGGTTACTCAAAGCCTACCAGAAGGCATCACTTTGAAGCTGGAAGGAGCAGCTCTGAGCCGCAGTGGTAAGAAATTAAGACTCACTGAACATGTCAAAGCAGATCTGTAATTTGCTTTGAAGTGTGCTATGGAGAGTGAATGACTGAAACAGGAGTGGGAAAGTGATTTCATTTTTTTTAATTAAATGAAGCATTCAACAACAGCTCCTACAATTAAATGATTTCCAGGAGTGTATTCTCGTTTGATTTGGTCATTTTGTTGAGGCGTACAACTAACTCTGCAGCTCTGCAACTACTTTTATTCTACTAGCTGAACAGACAGTGTGCGTGCGTGCGTGTGTGTGTGTGTGTGTGTGTGTGTGTGAGAGAGAGAGAGAGACAGAGAGAGAGGTTGGCTGTTCCCGTTGATTTGTTTATTGTTTGTCTGGCTGTGGATGTGCCACACTAATTGCAGAGAAAAGCTGCGGTTGGATGGGCATGAGGGGCCATGGGCAGTGAGAGAATCCCATTTTCTGTGCATGTCCAGTTTAGACCAGTTTGGTTTTTCCAGAAATCAGCAGAAAGTCCACTATGGGTGCATGTATTATAAGTGCCTGTAATGTAATGCAAGGTCTTTGTCTCATGATGTCATAATCTTCCTACAATGACAAAAGTTAATCATTCACCACTTAATGTTAGTTGATGTAGAGCTTAGCGTCTTCTCTGTATCTAACTAACACAGACACTTTAAATTAATCAGAAAAGTGCCACAAACAAACAGCACAGATTTCCATGCAGTGCAGCCAGCCTTCCTCTGCTGGGTTCAAAGTTAAGTGATTGATCTTGTAATCTTATAAAAAGAAGTGAGCCTTTCTATCTGTCTGTCACAGTGATAGGCTAACTGTAAGACCTCCCCCCCTCCTCTTGCTCTTTTCTCTTCACAGATAAGTGAGCTGTGATCTTTCATCCGAGCGTCAGTCAGGGAGGTTCTTTCTGCACTTCCAGCTACATCTTCTTTCTCCCTTTCTTTCTTTGTCCCCTAAATCTCTCTCCTCTTGCTTTTTGCTTCTGTCTTTAACTTTTTTTCCCAATCAACCATGGCTCCAACCCTGGCCACAGCATTTGCCAGGCGCTGGTGGATGGCAGTGACTGCTATCATTGAGAATTTGCTCTTCTCTGCTGTGCTGCTGGGATGGGGATCGCTCCTCATCATGCTCAAGTCAGAGGGCTTCTACTCGTACCTTTGCAGCGAGGAGGGTAAGTCGAAACTCTTGTGTTTTATAATTACCAAAATAGTTATGGCGATGCCTTGTAAAGAAAGAAAGAAAAGACAATTGGTTTTTTGACTTCGCTTTTGGAAAGCACTTTTTCCTTTTTGTACGCTGAAATATCCCAATAAAATAAGGATTAAGTGATTGACAGCAATGGTGATCTTAAGTTAGGAGCGGGTTTTATTCAACAGTTGTAATACGAGACTACTGTGTTCTGGCCTCTTCCATTCTTTAGGGAGAATGAGGGTTTTTTCTGTACAAGTGTCATAACCTGTTTTAAGGACTCAGGAAATTAAATCTGAGCAGGCAAATGAAATAAAGAGCAGTGTAACAGGTAGGTCAGTTGGTCTAAAGTGAAAGTATAAAAGGTTTTATGGTGCAGTAGACTTGTTGAGAGTCAACTCATAGACCAATGATGGACTGATCGGCTGATCCTTTTACCTGAGTCTGTATTGTTTAAAGCTTGCTCTCTTTATGTCAAGAGTCCCACACTATGACAAAAGTTACACCAGGTACTTTGTATCGTTAAGAACAAAGGTTGGATTGATGCACTCAGCCTAAGTGACCCCGGTGTGGTCTTTTAAAAGAGAATAAACAAGGGGAACGTAAAGGAGGACCCGAGGTGATACTGTGTGGCGTCCCATGGCCTGAAAGAGGTAAACATGTTAGTATCCACACTAAGTCCTGGAGCATTTATAACATGCAGCAGGATGTTTTACTCACCTCTGCACCAGTGGCTAATATTAACATTCAGCAATAAAAACTTATAAAGGCTGACAGCTGTCCCATACACATTTACCTGCAAAGGAACAACATTTTATAGGCTAGTGCAAATGTTTTAGCTGTGAAGCTGTGCACACTCACCAGTCAAGTAAAAGTTGAGCAATAACTTCCTGGAGAACTGCCACAGTCATCTTATCTTGTTCTGATGACATAAGAGAAGAAAAAAAAAAAGGAGAACAGCAGCAAGCACCAGCTCAGCTTTTTTTCAAACATGTGACGTGATTGAGGAACAAAGTAATCAGCAGGAAGCATTTATAGCTGGTAATAAGTGAGTTTAAAGTTCAGTGACAAAGGGCAGAGAGGGTGAGATAGCTAAAGTGATGAGCAGTAGAAATCAAACCAGGAAACAGTAAAAAATAGAATGGCGAAATGGAAAGATAATGGTCCAGCATAGACCGGCACAAGAAGCACATATTTGGCATTTAAAATATATAGACTGCACTTTGTGCTTTGTGTTTCGTAATAAACATTTTATGAATTTTAATTATGAAATACCAGATCACTTCAAATGAAATAAAGCAAAAGATATCGATGCATTTAGAAGCTGCCTTTTCTCGTTTTGTGTGCAGTGTTAGTGCAGGGTTCAGCATTAGCTCGGTGCCAACATCTTAATGCCTTTTCTAGCCTTTGTAAGTCATTTTGCACCAGGATGCCCAGTCAAACATTTTGCTATACATGCTACAGGGACACAGTGTTGGGTATTAACTGCACGTTCAGCAATATAGTTTGCCATTCAGCTGCTCCCGTCAGCATTGTGTCCCAGTGATTCAAAGGGTATGAGATGCTGATCTGTCTTCTTGGGGAAGACTTTGGCACTTGGTCATGAAGTGCGTCACAGTGTTTCACGTTGGGATGCCACACACACACGTTTTTCCTCCCAGAGATAACCGGTGGCTGATAGCACTGGAAGAGCGTGATCTGGAAAGCTAATGCTAAGAAGGTCCAAAGCTGCAGCTCCCCTCACTTCATCACCTGGACGTCTTCTGGACTTTTGCACTTGTTCACATTATCTCCTTGCAGGTCCTGATAATGATGTGAAGTTTATTGCAAGTGCTAGCTTATCACGTTTTGTTCATATCATTCCAAAGTAGCAATAAAAGCCAAATTGCATTCCATATCATAATCTTTAGGGGCACTTTTTTTATTTTATGCTGAGGTTCACAATTAATCTAACTGGCTGTGCACATTTGATTGGTATGTATTGATGTATTAGAGATATAAGTAAACTATTCAGAGCTATATTCTTCAGCCACAGAAGAGAACCTAAAAAATTCCTGATTATCCACAACACTGCATCTTAGTTGGGTGGTGTTTGTTTTTTCGCAGCATTATAAAAAAAAAACCTTCTAAGTGAAAAGGGCACATTAAGTCAGCCTGAATATCTTCCACTTGCATAATTCCTATAAAACTTCTTATATTCTACCAACCTTTATCTCGGTCCTTAGGTAACAGCTCCAACTACAATCTGTCCCAGTCTCATTCAGCACAGGCGTCTGATGAGTACACTTATGACTATGAAAGTGAGGCTGGTGTGGTGGGTTTGGGAGACGGTGTCGAGATGAGGCCCCTGGTCCCTATGGATGGGCCCCTGAGGATGAACGGCTGGCTGATCTGTAAAGAACAGGATGAGATGCTGAACTTGGCTTTCACAGTGGGCTCCTTCCTCCTCTCAGCCATCACGCTGCCATTGGGGATTGTCATGGATAAATATGGGCCTCGCAAACTGAGACTGCTGGGAAGGTAAGCAAAGAAGGGAAGAAATTATCCAGACTTACTGTGATGTATGGAGAAAAATACACGTGTAGTCATAAATAGAGCTTTAGTTAGCTTGTTATCAGAAGTGTGACACAATCATATATTTTCAGCACCTGCTTTGGATTGTCCTGTCTACTCATTGCTTATGGAGCCTACAAACCAAATGGTGAGTTCATATGAACAAATGTCTTTTTTGCACTGTAACATTTGGAGCACTGTATGGATTTTGACTTTTATATATATTTATATATAGTTGTTTGGGTTTTTTTGCAGAACTCTCCGTCCTTATCTTCATTGCTCTTACTTTCAATGGCTTCGGGGGCATGTGCATGACCTTCACCTCTCTCACAGTAAGTGTGCACACTGATGTGTGCTTTATAATCCTTGTTCCATAGAGTCCTTGCACCTGCTGCAATATGTTTGTCCAGATGTATGTTTCTATCTACACAGCTCTTTGTCTCACTCGCTCTGTTATAATAGCCTGTTGGCTCCCTGCCTGCTCGCCTTCTCCCTCCCTTCTTGTCTGACGTTCCACCCTGTCTCCTGTTTAATCTTCTTTTTTTTAACTTTGCCTTTTTTCTAATGTTGAACTACACGTTCCTAGGGATTACCCTGCCAAGTGTCAGATAGCAGGTAAGGGAGTTGATTAGAGGGATATTATTGTGCTTCACAAAGGACATGAAGGAGGAATCAAGAATTTCTCCTACTTATCCCTCGTTTTTCTCTGTTCTCGCAAAGACTTAATGGACTTGCTGCACAGTCCCTAAACACAGAAATTCCCACTTAAAAAAAACAACCAAGCAGCATCACTCTTGGAAGTCTAAAATTTCAGTTAAGAGCCTAATTCCTGAAGTCATATCCTTCGATTCAGTTCATCAAATTTCACAGATTCTTTGGAGCAAAGAAAAAGCCTTTATACCTGAAACAGTTTAAATGTAATCAGCCCTACAGGCAAGGATACAAAAGCCGAGATAAACAGTCTAAAGATCATCATTTATTTGCATTCTTGTCCTGCAATTATCCACCCCGCTTCTTCTCTGGCCTTGACATCAGTTCAGCCTGCAGTGACTCACATGGGAGTCCAGTTCTCTACCATGGTGATGCTGTTCACTGGAGAGGGCCTCTGCTCCACTAAATCTCCCAGTGAAACATCCCGATTCTATACCAGCACTGACTCTTGCTGTTACATCCTTTATTTCTCCTGTTGTATTTGTCGTGTCTCTCATTACTTGCTGCCATGGCCATTCATATCAGTGTTATAGTAAAACCTTGATTTAAAGAATTGTTTGCTCCCTTTACTGTCAGTCTCCAGAGGTGGTGCATAAAAAGATGTTTCCCTCGCACCAAGTTTCACTTCATCTCCTCAGCAGCTCAATTTACAAGAAAGCCTCAGTGTCGGGTTAATCATTAGACACAACCCTGTTGCTTGACTGCTTGTCCGTGACTTCTCCGCAGACCTTAAAGCATTCATTCTCAGCTGAGGGATGTTGGGTAACAGTCAGCTGCCCTCAGTGGCCACTACTGGCTCAGTGCTAATGTCAGCTCACCTTCCGCGTTCTAGGTTTCATCCAGCAGTTGCTTGTGCACAGCACCTTTAGTCATTTAAACTCAATGAGATGAGTTTTCAAGTTATTCCTGATTAAAGTGTTGGGAAATCCTGGTAACCTGGGTGCACACGCCTTCTCAATTTAGCACTCACATACCTCTTCCTTAGCTTTCCCCACTCTTATGTAATTGAATGAGCTTGTTGTTGTTCAGTCTCCTGAAAACAGAACAGCTTGTGAATGCCTTTGTATTCGGATGTTTTGTTGTCACCCACTGTCTCCCGTTTTGGCTTCCAAATCCATTTTTTTTTCTTAAAGAAAAGTATATTAAAGACATCTTTATGTCCTCAAATGTCACCTCGCCTCAGCCGACCCGTCCGATTGTTTCAGCTGGAAAGAACTCATCAGTAGTGTCGTATGTTGGACAGCTGTGTGTGTTATGTGATGCTGTTTTATATTTACATACACCGAGGTGGGCTGGTTTCATGTCACTCTGTTGCATTTTTGTTTTCCCTGATGTTCGCGCCATGGTGCCAAGTCTGCTTACTAATTGGGTCTTACTGTAAACTGTGACCCCATTGTCAGTAGGTACCAGCCTCACAGTGCCCCAATCTGCACCCACACCCTCTACCTCCACCCCCTCCCAAACTAAACTAAGTGCAGCTGCACAACAGTTGACCTCCCCATTTTTTCCTTTAGATAACTGAATATATCTAATCTCAGTTGCTGTGCAATCTAATGCAAAAATCTAGAGAACAAAAACACTGTAAAGCTCACGGCCTCTTTCCCTGTTTCTTCATTCGTTTCTCTTCTAGCTACCAAACATGTTTGGGGACCTTCGTTCAACCTTCATCGCCCTGATGATCGGCTCCTACGCATCCTCTGCTGTCACTTTTCCCGGTGTCAAGGTAACAAACACTGAAGGCTACGTATTTTCTCCTGGCACCTTAATCTTGGCAATCAAGGCACTTGCCAAAATCTAGAACTGGTCCACAGATGGATTATCAGAAGTATTAGGAGAACTGGTTCTAATTCTCAGGATGGGTTAAATGCAAGGAGTGGGTTTTCCTGCCAATTAGTACAGGATAACTTTGATTTTGTCTAACCCAATTAACAAAGTGCACCATAAGAATCATGTGAGAACTTAGAATTCCCAGACCGGTTTAGTCCAAGAACTGTGACTATAACTGTCTTCTCTATGTCTTTTTTTGCACTGTACTTTGTATTTATGGGCCCTTGTTTTGGACACAGGTGATCTATGACTTTGGCGTACCATTCATCACGATTCTGGTGGTGTGGGCCGCCTGTGCAGGACTGGTCTTCACGAACTGCTTCTTCAACTGGCCACTGGAACCATTCCCAGGCCCAGAAGATATGGACTACACGTTAGTAACACACATGCAAATTGATTAAATTCAATTTTATTTATATAGCGCCAATTCACACCAACAGTTAGTTTTTTTTAATTGTTCAATTCCCCCATGGTCCCATCTCTTTCCACTTTTCTCTGTTACCCTTAACATAATCCCCTCTACTCCCATTCTTGTTATCCAGTCTTCTAATCCCTCTCTCATCCTTTGCTTCCTCAGTGTGAAGATCAAGTTCAGCTGGCTTGGCTTCGACCATAAAATCACAGGTCAGCAGTTCTACAAGCAAGTGACCACAGTGGGCCGTCGTCTGAGCGTGGGCACCAACACAAAGCAAAAGGAGCTGACTACCAAAGATGGAAACAATCTTTGTCTCTCTACCATGGACCTGGAAATGGAGTGCAAGCCACAAGAAGAATGTAAGACTGCAGTATTATAAACCTGAACCCATGTATGCACTTTTTACTTAAATCCACTGAATTTACCCTTCTTCGTTTTTCGTTTCTCCTCTGCAGCCCAGTCATTCTTTAAAACTATCATCACTCCAGTTTTCCTGCTCAGTCTAGTGACCATGTCTATGACTCAGCTTCGTCTTTTGTTCTACATGGGAGCCATGAACAGCGTCCTGGAGTCACTCACCGATGGAGACCTCAATAAAGGTCACTTTCTCGACTTCTCTTTGCTTGAAGTTTGCACGCATACTTAAACATGAATGCTTTTGCTGTTTCTTTCTCAACAAATATGAATCATAACTTGAAAGCAGTTTGGCTTACTTGTTTTAATTGGATTTTCAGTGGAAAGAATGGAAGTTGGTAAGATAAGAAGTCTTCTGTATCAGTAGATTACTAAATCATTCGACTGTTACATTTCAAGGTGAAAACACTTACAATTTAGAAACGCATCACAGCAGTGATTAGTACTATTCAATGCTGTGAATAGTACCATTCACAGCATTGAATAGCACCTTTTTTAATAGCTAGTTATTTTATTTCATCAGTTGACCTTGGCTGTTGTTTTGATCTTTCATTCTGCTTTAATCTGCACGGAATGACTATTTACTGTACTTATTAACTAACTTTGCCCGTTAGCAGCAAAGGGTGCACACCATATGAGCAGTTTCACGTGATGCAGTTTCCGTGTATCATTACTCCCTTAGCCCATAGAAATAACCCACACAACCTTACCCCCTCCTGCATCAACCATTGTTCCACTCAATATAGCACTAATACTAGGTGCTAAATATTAACTATACTGTCCTATTAACCAAGTCAGTATAGGTATATTCTTTCAAACACTGTCACTGTATTTTAAACTTTCTCCTTATCCTTTTATATTGTATGCTCACCCTGATCTCTTTTTCAGTGAGTTTGTACTCTTCCATCTTCGGGGTGCTGCAGCTACTTTGCCTGATGACCACCCCTGTGATTGGTCAGATTATGGACTGGAAGCTGAAGGACTGTGATGACGGACAAGAAGACAAGGAACCCTTAAACAAGTATGTCAAATACTAGCAATCCTTTGCAATGCAGGACAAACCCACTTTGTTAAATTCTCAACATTTCTAGACACAGAATGTGATTAATAGAGCCAAAAATAAAAGGTTATTGTGACTGAAAAATGACCTCTCCTTCTTTCTATTTCAAACCTGAAGAGGAGAAACAAAGACCAAGCGCAGAGACAGAAAGATTCAGAAGGTGACCAATGCACTGCGAGCATTCTTGCTCACAAACTTGCTTTTGGTTGGATTTGGGATTACGTGCTTAGTGCCTAATCTCCCCCTGCAGGTGAGTAGTCCAGCTTGAGTTTACCAACATTTTTCACACTTAACACTAGATGTAAATTGCAATCTCTGTTGACTGCAGTTTATACTACACTGCACAGTACAGTTAGACTTTTAGGTGTTTATGTTTACTTTCTTGCAAGACAAAGTGAAAACAAAACACTTTTACTGTTTTGCTTAGCTTAGCAGAAATTCTAGAAATAGATGGAAAAGTTATCCTGAATGATAAAATCAAATTAGCAGCTATTTCATAGCTGCTAATTTGATTTTTAATAGCTGAGACCAGCTAGCCAAGATCAGCCATACTTAGTTGTTAGCTAAGTGTTAATAACTAAGACTAGCTAACAGCTAAGATTAACCAGTTTTAGCTGTTAGCTAAGTAAGAGTAAATAGATAAGAGTAGCTAATCTTTTAATCTAATAGACTTGATGATTGATCTTCTGAAATGATAATGAATAATAATTTCTTATACTTTTATCTTTCCCTAGATTGTGTCATTTATCTTACACACGGTTGTGAGAGGATTCATCCACTCTGCTGTTGGTGGCCTTTATGCTGCTGTGTAAGTCTCACACATGCATACACACACACACACACACACACACACACACACACACACACACACACACACACACACACACACACATTATCTTACTCTTCTATATGTGGATGCAGCTTCACACTAAGACGCTAAAGATACCTGCCGTGTCTCGTGTGTCCTCAGGTATCCCTCGTCACTGTTTGGAAGTCTAACAGGGATGCAGTCTCTGGTCAGTGCTGTGTTTGCTCTGCTGCAGCAGCCACTGTTTTTGGCTATGATGGGACCACTGGGTGGAGATCCACTCTGGGTATGGATATGCATACACATGAACACAATCAGAGATTAGGCCCTCGGGCGTGGCTAATTCTTGTACTGTCCTCTAGGTCAATGTTGGACTCCTTGTACTAAGCATGCTGGGCTTCTTGCTGCCTCTCTACCTAATCTGGTACCGACGGACTCTCTACAAAGAGCAGCAGCTGAAGGATGACAATGCTAAGATCTACATCAAAATCAACGGCTCTGAAATCCCAGAGGCCTTTGTCTAGAGAAAAGCAAACATAGGAAAACAAAAGAAGGGATGAAGAAGATTTTGAGAAACATGGGCAATCACGTGAACACAAGGAGCTGGTTGTAAAAGGAAAACTGAAATGTTAAATATCACAATGAAACATAATGTTTTTGTACTTCTCTATACATTACACAAACCAACGGACCTATATGCCCATTTTCCAAATGCTACAAAGATAAATAAACCTAAGATAAGATAAGATAAGATAAGATAAGATAAGATAAGATAACCTTTATTAGTCCCACACGTGGGAAATTTGTATAAACACAGAGGGCGAAAAGAAGAACAAGAGAGAGAAAAGACTGTGAAAGGAAAGAGGCAACAGCCTCTGTATTCCCCCAAATCCTCCTCTGACGTCTTTTTGTATCCCCTCCCCAATGAGCCGCACGCTAGTGCAGCTCACTCCTAAGGCTGCTTTCAGTATTTCTCCCACGACCATAAAAAGGATGATTCTTCCTCTGTGAATCCCACGTCATTCAGAAAACCAGAATCTGTTTTTCTTTTCTTTTGTTTTTGTCATACTTTGACTTAAAATCAGCAAAGTACCACCTTTCTGTTCACCTGCTGGGTTTTTGCTGTACAGTAGATTTTGATTCAGTGTTGTTAAGGAGAAACAGAAAGGGGAGAAGAGCCTTTTTGCTGATGTTTCTCAAGCGAGTAGTAAAGACAGTCAGGACAGTAATTACAGAGGTGGATTTTTTTTTTTCTTAAAGCTAACATCTGATTACAGTACAACTGTAGCTTAGCGCATCGTGTAGTATTGATGAATGTCAGTATTTTGAAGGTTCCAATCCATTCAATGAGCCACTCTGTGGTGTGTTTGTAGACTATTTATTTTACTCTTTGACTTTAGTTTTTCTATTTATAATTTAAATTTAGGGTGCATTTCGATGTCGAATCTAACTGAAAGTTCATCACACATATCAGTGAAAACAGCTTTTGACATTACCATTTACACATCGATGTCAATACAAATAAAATAAAAAAACGAGTAAATTACTTACAGTTCAGATGCCTCACCTTAAAGTCAGTATTTGGTCCAGTCTGTCCGCCTACTCTTGAGAGAAATACAGCACTTTTACCCTTCTTTCACACAAAAAAAGCTCAGTTTGACAGTTCCCCTTCATCTCTTCAGCAATAGTTCTGCTTAGCCTTAGAATTTTCTGCCTTCTTATTTCTATTTATTTTATTTTACACTCAAATTTCTTGGCATATTTAAGTTGCTCTCTGCTGACAACTACTTCTGTGTCTGATTGTATACTGTGCTGTTAGCATAGAGCTCCTCCTGTCATGATGTAGGGATGTTTTGTTGTGCAAGTTTGTTTAATATGAAAAAAATCTGCCGAGGTTAATAAAGACTCTTGCTTTTTTCACTTTTTATCAGACTGCACTCAGTGTCTGCATGTAATTCTCATCAAGTTGCAAAAGTGTTCCTTTCTACCTTGAAATCTGTTCCATCCACTGGATGAGAAATTAAATGACCACTGTGGTCAATTTTGAGATTTTTTTCTGAGGCAATTTGTTTGGTTGATTGGTTTGAGGAATCTTTAAATGCAAGATGAAAGTCATCCGATGAAGTACTTTCATCAGCACCTTTCATCAAACGTACAGCCTTGCAATCAATTGCTATTCCAAAAAATATTTATTGAGACTGGTTGGAGATTGGCTTTTGATTGTTCTGCAACCACAGCAGGGGTCAGCATTAGGAGCATATTCCTGCACTGGAGCCAGCACCAGAGGAAGAAGGCTGGGTAGATTTTGGCTCATAGTTCTTGTAAACCCTTAATTACAGTTATGTTGTATTAAATTTGGATATACAGCCTAAGATTTAAAAGTAAATAGACTATCTTAAATATTTAAACCAAATCAAAACATAGATACAGTTCCACAAAGCAGGTGACATAATTTGTGGGTGATCGTGGCTCAAGAGTTGGGAGTTTGCCTTGTAATCGGAAGGTTGCCGGTTCGAACCCGGCTTGGACCGTCTCAGTCGTTGTGTCCTTGGGCAAGACACTTCACCTGTTGCCTACTGGTGGTGGTCAGAGGGCCCGGTGGCGCCAGTGTCCGGCAGCCTCACCTCTGTCAGTGTGCCCCAGGGTGGCTGTGGCTACAATGTAGCTTGCCATCACCAGTGTGTGGATGACTGGATGTGTAAAGTGCTTTGGGGTCCTTAGGGACTAGTAAAAGTGATAAATATATAAATACAGGCTATTTACCATAATTTAATGTTTTAAATAAGCCTTTGTGCAGAAAAGTGGCCAAACATTTCCAAACAGAGGAGTTCTGAGCAGTTTTCTCACCAGATGTTCCTAGCATACTCTCACTAAATGTTTCCCTTAACCAGGCCTGGCAGCACTGCCACCTGATACTACACTCTAGCAGATGGTTGTCACTTGACACCTCAGCTCCTCTCGTCACCTGCACGTCACTCACATCTGGGAACTCGGTGTAAAAAAGGCGGTGGACAGATAGATAGATAGATAGATAGGAGGTAAAGGCGATCCCAAGATGACACAGGAATGAGTGGATGCTGGCAGACTGTTACAGATGCGCCATAAATACAGACTCCATCGTTACATAATTTTAGACTCACACATTCGCAATCACATCCCGGTCTTCGGGATGAGGGACTGCATGGATTAGGGATCTGTAATGCCTTGCTTGAAACGTGTGGTCCGAACGCCTCCGGGGTCCTTGAGTGAATTACAGATCAGCCTGTAATTCATGTGAGTTGTCATCGAGTGGGTGTGGAAGAGGATAATCACATCAGATGCAAGGACTCTGTTGGAAAGGGTTTAGAGCTGACGCACCGTGCGTCTGTGCCAGCGGTGATCTCCGTGTCATACTCTGATGATGGTGAATAACTACGCTTCTACGTCATCGTGACAGCGATGACGCAGAGTGTTGCACACCCTTTAGAAAAACGGTTCAGGGAACCTCATTTTGCCCGAATGCCAACATGAGGGTTTTTTTTTTAACTGCTTTGGGGTCTGCTGCCTTGGTTGCTAGCACAAAACACATTTCCACCCAATAAAGTCGAATATGTGTTATTTTACTCATACATACGTAACGACTCGCACCTGGTGAATTTCCGCTGTTTGTGCAGTGCGCACTTACAGGACAGGGAGGAGAGCCGAATAAAGACAGGTGTGAGGGGTGGGGCATGTTGTCTTCTGGGAACACCAGTCAAAACCCTACTCAGAGGTCAGCGATGCTTTACTGGTTTGTGTGAATAAACTTGGCACGGGTCCCGAGTGATGTTTGTTAATAATATTTGTTGAAAAAGTCTCTAAACGTTTAATGAGCGACGTTTTATGGCTTTTAGACCGCTTAAATGACCGTGCAGCTGGTTTCCTGAGGGTTGACTTACTTTTGTGTTTTTTTTGTTTCAAACACTACCCTATAATATGTTGGTGTCTGTGAGATGTGTTCTGTGGAGTTGTGGCTCTGTGGCACCACCGCAGACCACTCCCATGACGAACCATCGCTTTCTGTGTGTTGTGTTCTCTGCACAGGCCTCGGTGCTCTGCGCGTAACAGCAACGCCGCTCCGCGGCCCCGATCAGGAAGTGAATTTGAAGAAAATAAGCGACTGTGGAGGTAGAATGACATAGGGAGCGGGAGGTGGAAGAGAAGCAAGCGGAAAAAGAAGCGACTAACAGAGGGAAGAATCGACCTGCTTTCTGGACCTGTATTGGGCTGTTATCCCGGGATATACTGCACACAAAAAATGCTTATAAAGGAATAGTAAGTAGGTGTGTGTGCAAGTGAGAGAGTGTTCGAAAAGGTAACGTGTGCGCGTTTGCCTGTCTCCCCCGTCTCCTTTCGCACCGCTGACATTGTGGCCAGTCGCCCGACCGGGAAATTGCAATAGCGCGGCCAGGGTGATGTCGAAACCCCGCACCTGCTCGGTGTCCGTGATCATTTTTCATGCATGCAACACTCTCGCCACCCTGAAGTATTCGCGGAATAAACTGAGAGGGAAATTTAGCGGCAGCTGTAGTTGCATCAGCAGCCGGCGTGGCTGTGCCCTTCACATCCTGCATCACAAGCCATCAGCTGAAATCGGGAGGCTTTCACTGTGGTGGCGAACAGAGTAATTCCCTCCGCTGTAGTGCTAAAATGACGGATGCTCGAGAGGAGCTGAGGGACAAATGGCTGGCGTAAGCCGCGTCGTGCCAGCGTCCATCCCTGTTAGCCGCTGTGGCCATGTTATTGATGCGCGGTGAAGGTGAAACGACCGATGAAGCATTCCAGCATTTGCATCTAGAGGAATGGAGACAGTGAGATGGAGAATGACCCAGGGTGGATGGTTGATTAAGGAGCAGGAGCGGTGGGAGTGGGCAGGTAGAGGAGGTGGGCGCAAAGCTTGGGGGAGAAAAGGGCAAATGGCGAGGTTTTAATGCACCAGTTAGATGTTAGAGAATTTGGCTGCTGGGCCGAAAGGATGCAATGGCACACAGTGTGGTTTTGTGGCTTGAAATGGGGAAAAAAATTAAATTGACAAATTGTTTGAATGCGTTTTTGAGGGCCTCTGTGTAACTGACTGAGGCCTGCTCACTATAGCTGGTGGTTAAAATAAGGGCAAGGCCGATGAATGGCAGATGAACTGGGCTGATATTGTCCTTCAAATGGAGAAAATCCTGCACGTTTTAATCATCATTGTCACACAGACAGAATGTTGTTCCTTTATTTCTTTGCTGGTGTCAGTGTGCAGTGTGTATATTAGGTTTTTTGTTCCAGGAAGCTGATGTTCACCTGTTTAAAAAAAAGACACAAAAAAGAACGATGTGTGCTTCCTTTAGGTGTTCTGTGTTTTAGTAGTTTCAATGATATGCATCGCCTTTTAAATAAAAAAAAAATAATCCAAATACATTTGGGCTTTTTTCACATTTTTTATTATAAGCATGTTTGTTGCAATTTTGTGGCAAGGTCAAACCTGAACTGTGTGGCAGAAATATCTAAAAAAAAAAAAAAAATTCTGATCAGAGTCTCTCTGTCACTGGTTATTGTCTTGATTTGCCATCACATCCTCTACATTTAATCAATAAATGGCCCAGCACAAAAAGCACAGGATCAGAGTGATGGCATCCTAAAGATCTGAAGTGATTAGGGAGACTCTGGGCCTCAACAGCCAGCCTGGAAATTAATTAAATCAGTCACGATTAAATTCTAAATGTATTTACGCACTGTCAACACTCAAAGATGCTTGTACACGCACATCCACACACAGAGTTACGCACGCCAAGATACCATCATGAGGGTCAGGAGAAAAAGAACAGATCCATGTCCAGTTTCTGTAGTGCTCCTCACCTGAACCACTGACCTACATCACTCATGATCCACTTTTCTTCAGCTTAAGCACTTTGGCAGGTGTACATGCATGTAGCACCTGCTTTAGATTTTAAAAACCTGATTTGATCAAAGGAATAGAAGCAGGAAAAAGAGGAAGACGGAGGGAAAATAGATAAAGAGGAAAAGAAGAAAAGACGAGCAATGCAGGATGGGTGTTTGTTTTCTAAAGCAACAAAGTGACACCTGATCTTCCTGTCAAGACCATTAGACCAAGGAGACTTGCAGAGAGTAAGAGAAATATACAATCACCGGCCATTTTGTTAGGTACACATTGCTAGTACCAGGCTGGACTCCCTTTTTGCTGTTAGATCAAGGTGCTAGAAAATTTTCTCAGATATTTGGTCCAAATGGGCAAGCTAGCATCTAGGGAAAATTGATACATTAGAGTATCAATTATAGATATCAACAGATATGTGACCTTCTATTATTGATCACACCTAATTGCTGTATTGTCAGAATCAAATTGAATTTAGTTGCCAACTTGTCTCCATTCAATCTTTGACTGGTAGCAGACTGACTCCATCTTATGGTCGGTTTTAGTGACAGCGTTGATGTGCTTGACAGTCTCATTTTGCAGAAAAACATAACTGAAGAGAGATAAGCTTATCTTACTGGATAAAACAAATGTTGACAAGGTTTAACTTTGAGGACATAATTTTCATTTAAAAAGGTGACAAATCATGGCATATGTTATTGGGATACTCAGCGTATGACAAAATGTTAAAAATCACAGTTATATCTTGTTGCAAGTGAAGTATTATGACAATATTGTACTATGGGGTGTCTGGTGAGTCCAGCCTGTAATAGCATCATAGAGTTGCTGGAGATTTGTCAGATGGTCAGGTTGGCTGTGGTGTTTGAATAATGTTCAGATTGTATTCAAATGTGCTAATGAAACATCCCTCACAACATTACACCACTCGTTTGAAGCATTAGATGGATGGATCCATGCTATTATTTTGTTTACGCCAAATTCTGACCATCCCATCCAAATGTTGCAGCAGAAATTGAGATTCATTAGACCAGGCAACATTTTTACAAGCTTATATTGTCCAATTTTGATTAGCCTGTGTGAATTTTTCTTAATTTGAGCGGCTGTAGCCCTTTAGTATTAGACATGGTTACAAATGGTTATTTGAGTCAGTGTTGCCTTCCCATCAGCTCAAAGCAGTCTGGCCATATTCCTTTGACCTCTGGCATTACTACCCCCCCCCCCCCCCCCCCCCCCCCCCACACACACACACACACACACACAGAGAACTGCTGCTCACTGCATTTTCTCTTTTTTTGGACTACTCTCTGTAAACCCCAGGAGATGGTAGTAGGGCAAATTCCCATTATATAGTACTTTCTGAAGTACTCGGACCAGCCCCTCTGACACTAACAACAACGCCACATTCTAACTTACTTCTTTACCTTTTAATTTGATCTTCAACAGATCGCCTTAAATGCGTCCACATGCTTAAATGCATCGATAATCGCCCTGTGCCTGGGTGATGAGATATTTGCATTAACAAACAGCTGAAAAGGTGTATCTAACAAAATGGTCAGTGAGTGTAGAAGAAGCATTATGACTACTACATTTTCAGTTTTTTACACCGACAGTTAAATTTTAATATTTGCCTTAGGCACGCAGATATTTCTTTCACCATTTAAAAAGAGATGAGCAGTAATAATTTTAATGCATCAGAAAAAAACAAAACAATGTAACTGCAACCCTTGTAAACAAAAACAGAACTTATATTGGTAAATTCAAATCTCAAATGTTGTCATTTGACATTAGGGCCAGTCCCTGCCTTCTTTGCAGCATCTGGTCTACCGGTCAGTGTTTGGCTGGGACTCAGAGCCAGATTACACTCAGTGGCGAATGGGATGTAGGATTAAGTGAATTTGGGCATACCTCACACACTCGCAGAACAATCAACAAAGCTGCATACTGTACATGTGCATTCTGTGGTCTGGGATGCAGGAGGCGGTGCAGCATGTTTAAGCTGCTGCTTTATTGTGTGCAATGTAACAGAGCCCAGATGTTGTGTGTGTGTGTGCTTGCATGTTTGTGCAGAATGAGTTTTTGCTAAGATGTTGAATTCTGAATGTGTGTGGGCATCTGTGTAACTGTTAGCGTTGATGGACTGTAAAGTTTTATTTCTCCATACACATCGATGTGCCAGAGTTCTCTAATTGTGACTTTATTCATTATTCTTCATTGTACGCGATCTTTTTAAAAAAAATCAATATAAAATCCAAGAATGGGGTTATTTAATCAAAACAACAGTGCAAAGTTACATGTTGATTAATAAATTAGCATAAAACTATGAACTCATTAATAGATTACTATAATAAAAATAGTAGATTTTTCAGTATAATATTTGTATGTATACAAATATTATTGTAGCTTGTATAATGCAACATGCTATCTCAGCACTCCTAGTTGGATGTCTTATCATTATTTTTTTAATGTGTCATTTTATCAATATGAGTGAAATGCAGATTTTGCAGGACAAGTTTGTTGGTGATGTGTGTATGTGGCCGTGTGTTGGGCTTCTGCATTTCCCCAGTGCTTGTTTTAAAACACAGTGATACAACAGAAAAAAATTAGACACAGCAGTTATTGGAAAAGGCAAAACAAAAACAGCAGATGAACCAACAAATGCTGCTTGTATGAGAGAAATCTGATGTCTGTTTATGTGAATTCAAGTGAATTTGACTGTTTTCGTTCACATAGCCCATATAAACATTCGGGGATTTATTTGTAACTAAGCAACAGCAAAAAGATCATGCCTTCTGTTTTTTTAATGGTTCAGTGATACGAGGGTCACATTTAAATACATTAAATTTATACTAAATGGGACTTTTAATATTTTATTTTTTTCCAAATGTCTCATATCCATCCACACAAGGATAGATTTGTTAGATTTGTCATTTACTTCATCTTAAAGAATAACTTCTGAACAACTTGTGTTATACGATGAATTGAAGTTTAGCTGCTGTCACATACTTTGTATAGTTCAGTACTGCACATCCAGATAAAGACTATTATCCTTTGCTCACACGGCACAGCAAAAAGGGTGTGTATATGAGAAAAATTGGTATTCCAATAAATATTAAGTTGAATAGTTAAACATGGCTTCTCATGTTGTCAGCTTGACATTTTCACAGAGGAAGTTCATTTCCCGCCAAAGGCACAAGAAAACACCTTTCTGGGGATTTGTACTCAGACAAGTTCAGTGTGCTTTACAAGGGCAGTTAAAAAAAACTCAACAGAGATTCTGAGAAACTTGAATTGTTCCAATGTAGCATGAAAACAGCAAAAGATCTGACTTCACAATAGCAAAATTGTCCATTTCCTATGAGAAAACCCTATGAGGAAACCTGTGGTGACAGTGGGGAGGAAGAACTCACTTTTAAAAGAATGAGCCCAAGTCTCCAACATGCCCCTGAGTCTGTCAGGGGCATGTTGGAGACTTAAGCTTCAACTGTTACATCACAACCAAAAACATTTTGAGTTTTTAGCGCATTAAAAGAAGCATCTTAAACAGTTTAAACAGAATCATCTGGATTTTCATGTCTTTTTTTGTTCATCATATTTGGTGTGAATGGAACTGTGCTGCATGTCTGCCCATTGTTCAGTATACATTACAAGCACGAGTTCAGGAGTTTTAGTGTAACATTTTGAGTAATTTCACGTATTCTTCCCTCTTTTCCAGTCGAGTGATTCTTCCTATTTCCGTGGAAGAGGTAAGTGCTATCTCAGTATATTTCAATGTGTGTAAGTGTCTCTGTGTGTTAGCGAGATTTGCTCAAGGCTCAGCCTATGTTATCTGATTTTTTTTTTTTTTTTTTAGCTCTGTTTCCTCAGAAGCTGTGTCAGTAAAGCTCCTCTTCTTTGGATTGTTTTGTGTGTTTACATTTTTGATGCCCACATGTTCTAACACATTTTTCATATATCCACACACATCCAGCCTGCATAGGAAAATCCAGCTTAAGAGAATCTCTTATCTTAGATAGACCATTGAATCCACACAGTATTTCACTGTCCTTACACTCTGTGTCTGTGTCCATCTGTCGTGTCTTGTCATCACTTCCATTGCAGTCTGCCTGTCTATTCAGGCCTGCATTGTAAATGAGTCACCTGAAACTGCTTCCATGACATCACGCTTACCCCCCACCTCCTTTTTCCTCTGCCTTTATATTTTTGGAAAATTAAAGCAGTCTAATCTACTTTTGCTAGAGACCTATGACTAATACTGCGCATTTATTACAAAATATTTAAATACATTTAAATCACTTAATCTTACTGTAGCTTAAAGCATCGGTGTGAAGCACCAGTGCGTGCTCAGACGCTGCAGTGTGCCACATAAACGCCAGATCAGTCACAGGAATTCAAGAATTCAAATCGGAGACTTGACCAAATCATACTGTTTCATATTTTCGTTTAAAATCAAAACCACGAAGCAGTGGAATGAGAAATAAGTAATGCTGATTTCCTCCGAAGGCGTTTTCAGATTTAAATGTTTCTTCTCTTAACTGTGTCTGTTTGTAGACATTATCTTATTATCTCCAATTATATCTCTTAATAATCAGGCAGATTTCCTCTAAAGCACAAGAAGTGGACACTGTGTCACAAGCAGATGCTGAAAAAGTACTGAAAAGGAAATATTTGAGTTAAATGTGACAAACCTAATCCTAAAGACAGTTAACCAACTGAATCACATCCCTCGAGCATGTCTGTTTCCTTCTCTAAATTCAGACTCTCTGAAACAGCAGTCTTCAGTTATTTGCCATTTCACTGAGTGAAACAGTGTTTTTTTTTTTCAGTGAGACTACTGACCGTCAGAGCCTGGTGGTGGTAAAACCTCCCTGAAGAGTTTTGCTGAAATTGAATTTCCTGTCTGCTAACTTCTTGCCAAGGGCCACCGTTTAAGATAAAGCTTATCAGTACTTTATTTGCATGAAAAGTAGAAAGTTCTGGCGTAACTGGACAAAGACTGATCCCACAAGGCAAGGTCGAGTTATAATTGTCCAACGCTGTTACCCAGGAGGCTTTGCTGTTTTTCAGTGGGTAGCTACAGTATCCATGCCTGTTCAGAGGGAACCGTCTCCAGTGTCCATTTGGCTTTCCAGTTTTTTTGGTTTGTTTGTTTTTTTCTCAGCAGATGTGTCTAGTCATTGAATAAACTCTAAGAAGCAATCATGGTCACACTCACTGCTTATTTAGAAAATGTAATAGTTTGCATATTTCAAGAAGGTCAATTAAACCTCTGTGGCTCATTTCATCTTTTTTTTTTATTGCGGCTGCTGTTGCAGAGTAATCCTTTTTTTCCAGATGAACAAAACCAACTTTCTGAAATCTAAAACATCTGGCAGTCACAACTCATCACTATGTTTTTGCACTGAACAGTGATCTGTGGGTACCTAAAGATGAATCCACCCCCACATGCTGGTCTTGTTACACTCAGCAGAACTAGTGCTGCGAGATGAACCAAACTTATCTTTAAACATTTGGCTTCCATTCACCATCCCCATTCATTTCATAGCTCCTGCTCTAATTATACGAGGTATCTAAAATTACTACCTAAGTCATGACTTGCCTAAGGCCCCTCACTGGACTACCAACACCAAATTTCAGAGAAGGCTCATCTTTGAGCTACAAAATGTACCGAAGACAGACAAATCATTTGATAAGGGAGAAAACTGAAAGTTGTTGACTACATAAAAATGTAATATAAAGTGCAATGTTTTAATGTTAAAAAGTCAATTTACTAAATTTACTATTTACTAGCTTTAGAGCCAGGCAGAGGCAGGAATTTTGCTGTTGATTTACTGTACACCAACATTCACTGCCTGAAAGTGAAGTGAGATCTTGTCTACCATGCTCACTTAAGGTTCATGGAGTGACAGGAGAGCATTAGATTACCACTTGACTCCATCGTGAGATGTTCTGTCAAGCTTAGTTATTTCTGTGCCCTATAAATGTATGTATATGTATACAAACGTGCCGTGGCAGGCGCAGCATATTTCTTCAGCCTAAGCATGAGTTTTTGTTGAGATTACCGCAGATTGTCAAATCCTCTTTGTTTCCTGCTTGCCAGGTTTTGCTGACCGCAAGAGAAACTTGCATTGTGTGTAAACACATAATCAGCGTTTTCATCATTTGAATTTAGTGAATGACACAGAAGTGCAGGAAGTCATACCTGGCAACGTCTGAATACAAAGAATAACTTTTATATGTCTCCTGTTAAAAGGTCAGAATACATAATAAATCAACTTGTCCCATCGTTGCGATGTTGTAAGCGTGTCTGCGTTCTGGTCCAGCTTTGTGCAGAGGTTATATGTGGATTAGAGGTGATTAAAAAATGAAAGAGCCATTGTCCTGTGCTTAAACAATCACATGCATACTTGGGATCAGGGAGAGGGGGGTGAGATGAAGACAGAGGCGTGAGACTGAGAAGTCGTGAAAGAGAAAAACAGTCGGGTGCGACATAAAAGTAGACAGGATGAAAATAAAATGTGGAGAGCAAGCATAAGTATATGGGAGATTATGAGAATTCAGGAAGAAGGAGAGGAATATGGAGCAATCAAGGAAAAGAGCCAAAGAAAAAGATGAAATGCACATGAAAAAATATACCTGTGTTTCACTGCGAAAGCGCTCTCATCTGGGTAATAATACATTGTAACTTCAGCATGTGTTCTTTTAAGGTAGACTTGAGAGGAAGTAGCTTTTTATTTGTCCCTTTAAGCCATGTTTTTACATCAATCCAACAATTTTTATATATTTTTGTTTTTTCCAGTACCAGGTTGGCCAGCTGTACTCTGTGGCTGAGGCCAGTAAGAATGAGACGGGTGGAGGAGAAGGAGTGGAGGTGCTAAAAAATGAACCCTATGAGAAAGATGGAGAGAAGGGACAGTACACACACAAAATATACCATTTGCAGAGGTAAGTATTTGTACAACAGGTTTGCAGTGTCAGACGATGCAGCAGAAGAATCTTGCATTCGATTCATTCATTTTTCTATTTCATATATTTGTACGTCTATTATCCCGTTACTTCAAAGTCTTAATTATATTTACTTCAGCTTCATTATATAAAGCAGCAGTTAACAACAAGGACACCATCAAGAGCCCTAATAATCTGATGATACCCTATGAGCAAACTCTTGGTGACAGTGGAGAGGAAAAATTCCCTTTTAGAAGGAAGAGCTGTCTGGCAGAACCAGACTTAGGGATCGATTGGAGGGGAAAGAGAGTGCATAAAATAGTAACACAGCATAGCATGCAAACTGGCAAATAAACACTTGGGCAGTGGAGACATAATCAGTCAATTATAGCAACACTTAGCACTTCCCACCCCAGAGAATATTTCTCGTGAATCCCAAGTGGGAGCTGGTTTCACAGGAGAGAAGCCTGATAGCTGAAGGCTCTGCTTCTTATTCTACCATAGTAAGCCTGCACTCTGACAGTGGGATGCTTTACTGGGATAATGTTTTACTATGAGGTCTTTAACATTTGGCATGATCATTCGGAACTTAGTTTGTTTAGAAGGAGAAATTTGATCTCTCATTCCAGTCCATGTTAGCACTGTCACTGCAGTGTTTTGGATCAGCTGAAGGCTTTCCAAGAAGCTTTTAGGAAAACCTGATAGTAAGGTTGGGGTTCTGGACTGTTTGTTAACCTACAAAGATCTAAATATGCTGATAGCACACTGATGCATGTAAGTAAGCTACCAGAAGCAACCACATGTAGTTTCTGCCTATCAAGGTTTTAGTGCTTTTGTTGCTTTAGATCTTTATAGTGGGCATTCATATGTATTATAGCTATTCATGTTTATATTGCAAAGCTAAATCTAAAGCTTAATATAAAGGACTTGGTCAGGTAAAGGAAGGTTTTGCTGTGATGCTTAAGACCTCCAATATGAGAACTTATAATGAAGTTAAATAACTGAAATAAAAATGCTTTAAAATTAACTAGGCTTGTTTTCTCTTCACTCCTCTGCCCTGCAGTAAAGTGCCATCATTCGTCAGAATGTTGGCTCCAGCTTCAGCTCTCAATATCCACGAGAAAGCCTGGAACGCGTACCCATACTGTCGCACAGGTACGACACACATACACGCAGAGACACTTTATACCAGCACACAAAATGCTTAATCTCTGTGCTTTTGGTAATATTCATCACATAAAATACAGATTTGATTTGTGACATTTATCAGAATCACGTGTTTTTGTAGCTCAGGGATGCCTCGCTCAGTGGATTTTATTTGTGAAAGAAATATACCTTTTTTTTTGTTTAATAGGGGTTTAAGATAACTGATTTAAATAATGGCGCATACTCTTGCTAACTGTGTGTCTCTGGGTCTTTGTCACCTTGAAAGAGTAGCTGAATAATTTACTGTATGCCCAGAGAGAAGAGCCGTGCAATCACTCGAGCCTTTCAGGCTGAGATCACACACAGCCTGCCAGTTGCCAGACAGCCATCTGTCACACAAACACACAGAACAGGCAAAGGCACAACCTGTACCTACACACACACACACTGACAACTGGTGTTTAACAATTCCTCGTGACATCTGTACATTGTCCAATACTGTTAATGCGTATTGGTAGTGTTTCGTAGTGTTTTCAAATGTTCCTCAACTCAACTATTCTTGTGTTTCTCTCTGTCTGCTCCTGCGCTGTCTGCCATCGGGCTCTGCAGTCATCACTGTAAGTATGCGTGTTTACTTTGGAAATCGTGTGCGTTGACACAAAAGACACCTCAAACCTTGATGCTGAGAGAGAGAGAGCGAGTTAACCTGAAAGTTGAGAAAGACATGTGATCTATTTCAGTGGTGAAGCAGCAGGCGTAGTCAGACACCATTACTTTGTGTGTGCTTCATGTATTACTCAAGCTATGGGGACCTAAATCTGTTCACACAATATGGAGATGTGTTCTTCTATTGGGGCGGGGGGCTCCCTATTACAGAAATCATTAAAAACTTTGATGAGGACATTTTTGTTAAGGTTAAGTTTAGAAATGTTTAATTATGATTAAGGTGATTAGGGTTACAGTAAGTTAATGTAATGTCCTCTTAAGTCCTGGATACACAGCTGTATGCGCTGGTGTGTGTGTGTATGAGAACAGGAGTTAGGTGATATTTTAAGATCCTTTGCTTACTCTTCCTGTTTCACTCAATTTTACTTGTGTTTTCTCTGCAGAATGAGTATATGAAAGATAACTTCTTGATCAAGATTGAGACATGGCACAAACCTGACATGGGACACCTTGAAAATGTAATTATTAATGGCAATAATGACCTTTGGTGCTACATGCAGCAAGTTGAATGTCCATATTTTGAGTGGAAACAATGCAGATGGCACAAATGTGGTTGGGTTTTTTTTTACAAAATGTTTAATTTATCGATGGTGAGGTTTATAGTCTATTTTCCTCTCCTTGTGGTTGTGTTTTCTGTTGTTTAGTGGTTTCCTAATCAAAATCTGCTTCATAATTCTTATTTGAAATCCAAATTGCATCCCCCTTTTGTAGGTGCTCATATTTACTGGGACAGTGCTACTATACATGCATAAATGTAAATGTTATGTTATTAAAAAGCTATTTTATTGCCTGGAGAAACTTGCCTTCAGACACAGTATCTAGTTTTGTTCTCTCTGTCTCTGTTTCAGGTACACGGTTTGGATGCCGAAACCTGGAAGAAAGTGGATGTAGTCTATATTGATATTGCAGACAGAAGCCAAGTGGAACCAAAGGTGAAAACATCACCTTAAAATCAATGAGACCATCACAGCATCTAGCTTTCATACTTACGTGTCACCTTATACATGTTGTTTATTGTTGGGGGGCTTTTGCCATTTTTCTTCAGGATTACAAGCCTGAAGAAGATCCTTGCAAGTTCAAGTCAGTGAAGACAGGACGAGGACCTCTAGGACCAGACTGGAAGGTGCAGCTTTTTTGTTGTAAACATCTCAGTAGGCAGAGGCACATTTTTCAACCACTTTAATGTTAATCACTGATGTGCAAAATACAAAATATATTTGCACTGATACTTGTTGCTTAGCAACTATGATGTTTAGCCAGTGATGCCTGATCTGTGCAGAACAAAATTTGGTCATATGCAGCAATATAATGTAGCCACAGCTGCTTCTAAGGACATTAGGGTCCTGTCTTTTATCAGTTTTTCCTGAGTGGTTTTATTTAGTTGAATGGTTTTAGAAGCCAGCCCTTATTTACAGTTAGTATATATTATAGTGGATTTTTTAATCAATACTTTTAGTTTTAGAGCCTTTTTATTATTGTCAAAAGGTGTTGGAGAAAATCAGGAGAAGTGATGACCTCTGGATTTCTAAAACATTATTTATAGCCCTCAGTGTTATATGTCCACTGTAGTGTCAATACACTATTAAAGATTATGCCGAGTCAGACTGCACATACAACAGTTTGTTTACAAGTTGACTTCTTCTTTATTGGGATCACACAGAAGTAACACACACACATAACTGGGCGTGGTGCCCCCTACTGGCGATGGCTTGCATAGCACACAATAATTCTTGGTTCATACATAACATCTCCTCCCCACTAAGCTATGCGACCGTGGCACCACCCACAGAAACATTTCCCATAACCAAAGTAGCACCTTTTTTCTTTTTTATATTACAACATTCATGAAAACTGGAACTAATGTTGCTTTCTGTATGAATTTCTTTTTAGTTGAGAATAATGTCTCTGAACGCCAACACTCTCACCGAACTACTTAATACGCTCACCCATCACAATAACGAGCGGGTGGCTTGGTGACTCTCACTGGGTAACGTCTTACAGGCTCTGTAACCTGTGTACAGTCAGTCGGTGATGATTTAAGAGACTGGGGTGTATCTGGAGGTACGGTGGTCCCCATAACTTGTTCAACAGTCTCTTCCTGCAGAGTTGTACAAGGGTAAAGCATGGTGTCACTACCACTCTGGGCTGGTGACATCTGAGAGCTTGTCGGAGGATCCACTGTGACCTGCTGAGATACTGACTCAGGTCGTGTCAGCATCTGATCCACATGACGTTTCCACACCCCTTGGGCTCCCACATTCACCTTGTATGACACTGGCCCAGTCTTCTCCAGTACGACACCGTGCGTCCACTTGTCCTCTCCCTTCCTATAATCGCGCACCAGGACAGGCTCGCCCACAGTGAACCGTCTGTCCCTGGAGTGTTGCTGTCGGCATTGTTGTTGCGCATCCTGTGACCGACGCACAGCTCCGGCCACACTGGGCTTCAAAAAATCCAGTCGAGAGCGCAGCTTGCGTCCAATGAACAATATAGCTGGCGTTTCTCTAGTTGTTGCATGCGGAGTGTTGCGATATGTCAAGAGGAACGTGTCAAGGCGTTGTTGCACAGGTGCTGTACCCCTGGAGGCTTTCAGTGCATGCTTGAATGTCTGCACAAAACGCTCAGCCAAACCATTAGTGGCAGGATGGTACGGCGCAGAGCGGATGTGTTTGACTCCATTAGCTTTCAGGAACACCCTGAATTCCTCAGAACAGAACTGCGGTCCGTTATCACTCACCAGGACGTGGGGAATGCCATGGCGACTAAAGAGACCCCGTAGCACTTGTATGGTTTTACCAGCTGTGGTGCTATCCATAATATGCACTTCAGGCCACTTGGAATGTGCATCTACCACCACCAGGTACATGTGACTTTCAAATGGACCCGCAAAATCCACATGGATCCGTTCCCATGGACAGGAAGGCCACAGCCAAGGGTGTAAAGGCGCTAACCCAGGCTCTTTTTGCACACGCTGACAAGAGTGGCAGGCTTTAGCTTGAAGCTCAATTTGAGAATCAATGCCAGGCCACCAAACATAGCTGCGAGCTAAGCTCTTCATCCTCACCATCCCTGGATGTGCAGTGTGGAGCTCTTTCAGTACATGAGAGCGCAGCTTAGGTGGCACAACCACCCTCAAGCCCCACATGAGGCATCCCTGCTGTATTGTGAGTTCATGTCTGCGCATCAGATAGGGTGACAGCTCTTGATCTGTGTCCTTTGTTGCTGGAAAACGTCCAGTTATTACCATTTCCAGCACACGAGACAAAGTGACATCAGACAAAGTGTCACGTCTGATCTCGGCGACACTGACTGGTAATGTGTCCAGCTGAGATGCGTAGAATACCTCAACTGCTCCCTGTTTCTCTTTCTGTGCAAGGGGCAGAGGTAAACGTGACAGACCGTCAGCATTGGCGTGATGTGCCCCCTTCCGATACTGTAAGGTGTAATTATGTGCTGACAGAAGGAGCGCCCAACGCTGCATTCGCGCAGCTGCCATTGATGGTGTACCTTTTACTGGACTCAGAATTGAGGTCAGTGGGCGATGATCAGTGAGCAAGGTGAACTTGTTACCATGGAGATACTGGTGAAACTTGCGCACTCCAAAAACAATTGCCAACGCCTCCCTCTCGATCTGAGCATAGTTTCGTTCTGCTTTGCTGAGGGTTCGTGAAGCATAAGCAATTGGCCGTTCTTGGCCATCAGGCATGACATGTGAGAGCACGGCTCCAACGCCATATGGTGAAGCGTCACATGCCAAATGGAGAGGCAGTTCAGGATTGTAGTGGGTGAGTATTTTTGGTGAGGCCAGACGTTCTTTAGCATTCTGGAAAGCTGACTCGCAGGCTGATGTCCACTGCCATTTCTTCTCTTTACTGAGTAGCTCATTCAGCGGCTTCAGGACTGTAGCTAAATCAGGTATGAAACGTCCATAATAGTTGAGCATTCCCAGAAAAGAACGTAACTGGCTGACATCAGCTGGTGCTGGAGCTTCCATAACGGCACGCACCTTTTCTGGTGATTTGTGTAACCCTGCCGCATCAATTATGTGGCCCAGGTATTCCACCGATTCTTGGAAAAACAGGCACTTCTCCTGTTTGAGACGCAGGCCATAGTCCTCCAGCCTGCCCAAAACTGCCTTAAGGGATCTCAGGTGTGTCTCTTTATCTGGACCACTGACGAGGATGTCATCCAGATAACAATGGGTGTATGGTAGGCCGAGAAGCACTTGATCCATAGCCTTCTGAAACAATGCAGGTGAAGACGCCACTCCAAAAGGCAAGCGATTGAAACGGAACAGCCCTTTTTGTGTCGAAATAGTCAGCAGCTTCTTAGACTCCTCTTCTACCTCCATCTGTAAGTAGGCATTTGCTAAGTCTAGCTTACTGAAATGCTGACCTCCTGCTAGAGAAGCAAACAGGTCCTCAATGCGTGGAAGTGGGTACTTATCCACACAGAGCTGCGAATTAAGAGTGACCTTGAAATCACCACAGAGTCTCACTGAACCATCCTTCTTGTTGACAGGGACCACGGGCGTAGCCCAATCACTATGCTCCACTGGTGTGATCACCCCAAGCTCAGTCAGGCGTTTCAGTTCTGCCTCCACCCGAGGGCGGAGAGCATAAGGCACGTTACGTGGTGGACAGAATTTGGGGACACTATCAGGCCTAAGAGTCAATCTGGCTTTAATTCCTTTCATTGTGCCCAGCTCCTTAGAGAAAACGGCAGAGTGTTTCTTTAGCACAGCCTCCAGATTGTCATTTCCGCTTTGCTCTCTGGCATGGACCATCTTTAAGTCTTTCCAGTTCAGCTTAATCACTCTCAGCCACTCCCTACCAAACAGTGGTGGAGCATCCACCTTTACCACGTACAAGGGTAGAGTTGCACGCTGCTTATTCAGTTCAACTTGCACCTTGATGACCCCTTCTGGTGCCAGCGGCTCCCCAGTGTACGTTTTCAGCATGATGTCAGTGGGTTGCAGCGGCAACTGACTCAGCATACTTTTATATTGTTCCCATGGAATCAAAGACACAGCAGCCCCTGTATCCAGCTCCATCTCCATTTTCTTCCCGTTAACTACAGGCATTAGGGAGATACGTGAATATTTCTCTTTTCGTGACAAAGAATACAGCTCCAACTCACTATCAATGTCGGGTCTGGTTCCTTCACTTTCACTCTCCTCTGCGGCAACATGATGAATTCTCCTCTTTTTGTCCTTTGCTCTGTTTTTAACTGCATTGCCTTTCAGCTCATGTTTCCCCTCTTTCTCTTTCCTGTTCCAATCTTGGCTGCTTCTGGCTCTACCTTTGCACATGCGTTTCGTGTGGCCCTTCCTTCCACACTGGTGACAGTCACGGTCTTTGTACCAGCAGTTATCATCAGTATGATTCATTTTCCCGCAGCGGCGGCATTTTTCACCTCTTTGTGACAGCACTGCATTCACTTTAAGGGAACCACTCAACTGCTGCACTTCACGTGTTGCTGTCTCTGCCGACACAGCATAATCAACTGCTTTGCGAAACGTGAGATCCTTCTCAGTCAAAAGACGCTTCTGCACAGTTTCACACTTTAATCCACAGACAAATCTGTCTCGTAGAGCATCTTCCAGATACGCACCAAACTCGCAATGTTCTGACAGTCTTTTCAGCACCGCCACATACTGTGCGACCGTTTCTTCTTCCCCCTGATTCCTCTTGTGGAACCGGAACCTTTCAGCTATTACCAGCGGTTTGGGAGCAAAATGAGCTTGCAAAACACCCACAATATTGTCATACTGCATTCTCCCAGGCTTGCTTGGCGCCACTAGATTACGCAGCAGACCGTACGTCTTGGGACCCATCACACTCAGCAGCACTGGGACCCGTTTCTCAGGCTGAATGTCATTAGCAAGGATGTAATGCTCAAAACGTTCAATATACGTCGCCCATTGCTCACCAGCATCATCAAAGGGGTCCATCTGCCCAATCATTCCAGCCATGATGTATCCGCTGTCCACAGCCAACACTGTCGTTTTTGACTCGTCGGCGAAAAGCAGCTAGCAGCTAGCTCCGATGCTAATTCACCACGCGATCGTCCGTTTTCCGTCCGAACTCGGCCACGCAGTCAGTTCATGCTCAGTAGACAGCCAAGTCTTCCAGACGTCACAACTCGTCGCCAATTTATGTTATATGTCCACTGTAGTGTCAATACACTATTAAAGATTATGCCGAGTCAGACTGCACATACAACAGTTTGTTTACAAGTTGACTTCTTCTTTATTGGGATCACACAGAAGTAACACACACACATAACTGGGCGTGGTGCCCCCTACTGGCGATGGCTTGCATAGCACACAATAATTCTTGGTTCATACATAACACTCAGTGTATCTTTATTGATTAAATATTAGTTGAATAGAGGCAAAGGTCCAGTCACGAAAACCATAACTGTCCGGGCCAATCAAAAACCATGGATGACAGGAGAGGTCTACAGGCTGCTGAAAGCTCGGAATGTTGCCTTCAGAGTTGGAGACGAGGCAAGCCTGAGGACAGCTAGGGCCAACCTTTCCCGTGGCATCAGAGAGGCTAAGAGACAGTACTCCAGGAAAATATCTCATCACTTCAAAGACAGCAGAGACTCACGGAGCCTGTGGCGGGGCATTCAGACCATCACGGATTACAAGCCCCCACCACAGACCTGTGATAGCACTATCCCCCTGCTGAACGAGCTGAACACTTTCTTTGCTCGCTTTGAAGTCCAAAACAGCACCACTGCACAGAAGACCCCACCCCCTCCTGGTGACCAGGTGATGACTCTGTCACCGGACAGCGTGAGGAGATCCCTCAGCAGGATCAATGCACATAAAGCTCCGGGTCCTGACAACATTCCTGGTCGTGCACTGAGAGACTGTGCAGTGGAACTCACTGATGTCTTCACAGACATCTTCAACATATCACTCATCCAGGCTGTCGTCCCCACATGTTTTAAAGCCACCACAATCATTCCGGTTCCAAAAAAGTCATCTCCCTCCTGCTTTAATGACTACCGTCCTGTTGCACTTACTCCCATCCTGATGAAGTGCTTCGAACGACTAGTCATGCAACACATCAAGACTGTCCTGCCCCCCTCCCTGGATCCCTTCCAGTTTGCCTATCGGCCCAACCGCTCAACCGATGATGCCATCTCCACTGCACTCCACTCGGCACTCACACACCTGGACAAAAATGACTCATATGTTCGAATGCTGTTCATAGATTTCAGTTCAGCATTCAACACCATAATCCCCCAACAGCTCATTCAAAAACTGGTCCAGCTGGGGCTCAACACCTCACTGTGCAACTGGCTGTTGGATTTCCTCACCGGAAGACCTCAAGCAGTACGGGTTGGCAGTAATACATCCAGCACCATCATTTTAAACACGGGGGCCCCGCAGGGATGTGTGCTGAGCCCCCTCCTCTTCACTCTGCTGACCCATGACTGCACCCCATCATACAGCTCCAACCTCTTCATCAAGTTTGCGGACGACACAACGGTGGTGGGTCTCATTAGCAACAGGGATGAGACCGACTACAGAAGTGAGGTGAGACGCCTGGCCACGTGGTGTGCTGACAACAATCTCTCTCTGAATGTGGAGAAGACGAAGGAGATTGTTGTGGACTTCAGGAGAATGCACACCCAACATGCTCCTCTGACCATTGACGGAGCGTCTGTGGAGAGAGTGAGCAGCACCAAGTTCTTGGGTGTGCACATCACAGAGGATCTCTCCTGGACGTACAACACCACAGCACTGGCCAAGAAATCACAGCAGCGTCTCTTCTTTCTCCGCAAACTAAGAAGAGCAGGAGCACCAGCCCCCATCATGTACACTTTCTACAGAGGCACCATCGAGAGCATCCTGTCGAGCTGCATCACTGTGTGGTTTGGAGCCTGCAATGCGTCCTGTCATAGAACCCTCCAACGCATAGTGAGAGCTGCAGAGAGGATCATTGGTGTCTCTCTCCCCTCCCTCCAGGACATTTACAGCACCCGTCTCACTAAAAAAGCCCTTTGCATAGCGGCTGATCCCACACACCCAATGCAAAGCTTCTTCAAGCTGCTGCCGTCGGGGAGGAGACTGCGGAGTCTCCAGGCCAGGACCAGCAGGCTGAAGGACAGCTTCATCCATCAGGCTGTCAGGAAGCTTAACTCCCTCCCGATTCTGCCCCCTCTCCCCTCTCTCCTCCACGGTCTCACTGAACTCTGTCACACACACACAAACACACACACTCTCTGACTCACTCACTGGCCTGCACCAGTTACCAGTCACTTTGTGGAGCATTGGACTGCCATTACCTCATAAGACTTTGTTACACTTTCTCTTACCATACATTACCAAATCTCCATTTGCACTATTTGCCTATTTGCACTACTCTGCCTGGTTTACACTCAATGTCACTTACCCATTATATTGTATATTATATAGCTTTCTTGTTATATGTAAAATTGTATTTATTTAAATTTTTACTTTTTAATTATTTTACTTGCATTTTTTAATCACTTTTATATTTAAATATATTTAAATGTTCATTTGCTATTTATCTAGGGAGTGAAGAGTAACGCAATTTCTATTCTCCGTATGTCCTGTACATGTGGCAGAATCGACAAATAAAGTTGACTTTGACTTTGACTTGACTTTGACTTTGATACAGATGTGTTATGCCTGAGGAACATTTGGTAACGTAAAAAAAGAATGTGTTTATGTACTTGCAGAAGGAACTGCCTAACAAGAAAGACTGCCCACACATGTGTGCCTACAAGCTGGTCACTGTCAAATTCAAGTGGTGGGGCCTGCAAAATAAAGTGGAGAATTTCATTCAAAAGGTTTGTTGAGAGGTTTTTTGTTTTATTTGCTTTTTACCTTATTATCATTTTGACACAACCAGGAAGCTACAGGTGATGGCCTGCTACTGAGGAGGGTTTATTGATAAAAAAGTCATTTACATTGTTTATCCTGCGGGACATATCCTTTTTTTCCTTCCTTGACAATATCTGTTAATGGCTGTTGCACCACGGTGTGTTATCCTTTGCACACATACAGTAAATCCTGACCGCTTGAGGTAGTAATGGAAAAAGGCACCACTCACTATCATGTCTTGACGCATGCTCATTCATCCAGGTAAATAAATACCAAAAGACTGATTCTGTTCACCTTGATGAAGCATTTTTAGTGGGAGGAATGGTACTCCGTGAATTGTACTTATGGCCATTGATCCATGGTCATTGATCAGTGGAATTTGATCAGTGGTTGTCTGTGAAGGTTCTCAGTCAGAAGGTTGATCAGTGGTTGTTGATCAATGGTCATTACAATTTGCTTATTAATGATCAAGAAACTGACCTCACAGCCCATTGTTCCTTCAGTGGTGCTGGTTTCAGTCGTTATGCAAATGTACTGTTTATAAGATCAGGGAAACCTGCAGTCAGCTCAGACTGAAGAAGTCACTTGAATGAGTGATGAAATGTTTCTCCCAATGAAAACTCTACATCCAGATGAACAGAATCAACCTTTTGGGACTAACTATCATGTTCCACATGTAAGCTGCCAGGCTCTCCGCGATAAACGGGGTAAAAGATTGGAAACAGGATGAAATTACACATCTCTTACGTTAAGAAATCCAGCTCCTTTAACTAATCCATAACTTTTCTCTTTATTGTTTCTGTTGTCTCACAGCAAGAGAAGCGTTTGTTCACTAATTTTCACCGCCAGCTGTTCTGCTGGATTGACAAATGGATTGAACTGAACATGGAAGACATACGTCGCATGGAGGAGCAGACACGTAGGGAGCTGGATGAGGTAAGCCAGGCAAGATTAAATTGAACTTGATACAGTGTATCTTTTAATGTTTTCTACCACATACCAACAGTTCGTTTTCCCCTATCACCTCCTGCAATTCTTCTGTGGGGACACAGAAGCGTTCTTAGGGCAGCCATGAGACATGGTCGATCTGGCGTGTTCTGGGTCTGCTGCACAGTTTTCTTCTAATTGGGAAAAGACCTTGACTGTCTCTTTTCGATGTAGAGTTCCTCTACATGTAGTCTCTCTTAGTCCCTCTCATAGGATGATCACAGACAGCCCTTAAAGCAAGCTAGTTTATGCTGCTTGTGTATTATTCTTTTGACCAGGATCAACCAGTAGATATGTAGCTTTGCATCCGTCATCAAAACAACAGACCTGTACAGCACTCAGCTGTTGTACTGGTGCTGTACCAGATTTGCCTGTCATTCTGTCTCACTCATGAACAAGCCCAAGAGGTACTTGAACCCCTCCACTTAAGATGACACCTTAATCCCAATCTAGAACAGGAAACCCAATCTTTTCAGGCTGAAAACCATGACCTCAGTCTTAAAAGTGCTTATTCCCTGCTATTTAACACTTAGTACAGACCAGGTCAAGGCCATGCCACAGTTTGATGAAGCCAACACCATGTAAACACCTTGTTATAAGTAAGGCTATGATTGTAGTCCTTTGCAGACACACACACAGACAGCTGTGGAGCAGACAGACATACTTTATTATACTACTTCTGTCTGCTTGGAAGATGCAGTTCTTTCATATGCAGCAGCTCAACTTCTGCGTATTTCACACACATATTTCGTTGCCTTGAAATGTTGTGATTACTAGACACTAAAGCAAACAATTAAAAATTTATTGTGTGATTTTTCTCTTTTGTCAGATGAGAGTGAAGGACCCTGTGAAAGGGATGGTCGCTCTAGAGGACTGAGGCTGTATTGGACCGTGAATGCTGCTGCTCATCAGGTGAAGTTATTTTTGTCCTTTGTGTGATTGTAAATTAGTGCCATGACATGTTAATTGGAATACTGAATTTTTTTCCCCAGTCTAGCTGCTCATTGTAATTTCCCAAATCCAAGGTGATGTGTTCAAATTGTTTGCGTTGTTTGACCAGAAACCTCAGTGTTTTTTTTCTTCCGTAGTTAAGAAATTAATCAATTAGCAAAACCTTTGTCTTGTTTTAAGCTAAACCTTAGTGTCCAAGAGCCCTTTAAATGATCTCAGATATCAGTTACAGTGTATAAGTAACAAGAAATTGCAGCCAGTGAATGAAGTTATATGGTTATTAGGGATCACAAATGTTGGATTATTGAATCTAAAACAGCAGAATGTGACCTTAATAAGTCGCCAATTAACACATTTAACAGGCTTTTTTGTTGCTAAATTCTTCACTCTGATTATCGGCTAGTTCACATGCATGTTGTTGCTGGAAATGAGGTTCACAAGAGCAGGCACGCTTGAATTCTGAGTACATTTGAGAAAAGCATCCAACTAAATTTACATATATATTTAGTTACATGCTAACTAAATAGCAGAGGTGGGACCAAGTCATTGTTTTGCAAGTCTCAAGTAAGTCTCAAGTCTTTATCCTCAAGTCTCAAGTCAAGTCTCAAGTAATGTCAGGCAAGTCAGAGTCGAGTCTCAAGTCACTGGTGTAAAAGTCCGAGTCAAGTCACAAGTCTGAAACTTTGAATTTCAAGTCCTTTCGAGTCTTTAAAAAAAAAAAACAACGAAAAAATAATGTTGCAGTTATGCTAAATGTAAATGTTAGACCATGTAATTTTAAAATCTGTGTTTTTCTCAACACATGACAAAATAGTGAACTTAGAAAATATACACAAATTGTGAAATTGCACCTCTTTAAAATGCAGCTCAATTAAACCTAGCTCCAAGAATAGTTTTCACCGACAGTTCTGAGATAAGCTGCATGTCATTCTTGGATGCGGTTGTAGGACCGGCTTTAAAATCGCATGACAAAAATATCATACACATTAAAAAAACTGTATCACCAACGTAGCCTGGACAACATTTGCTAGTTAGATGAAGTCAGCTATCTCATCGTAGCATATTTATATGCATATTTATAATCATACGGTTCTTGGAGTGAGTGCATACACTCATGAAGTTTAGTAACTTCAGGTCACTGCAACAAGCCCAGGTACAGTTTACCGACGGATGGGTGCAGGACCTTGAAATGCACCGTGTAGAACGAAAGACCATCGTACGTATCATAAGTTTACCAGTCTCACAAATCGTCGTCATAAATACACATTCGTTAACCGTTTATTAATAGGACCTTTGAGCTCAACGGTAATTAATTAGTAGTGGAAATAATTTCTGGTAGCATCACAGAAATGTAGCAGTGACAATAATACTGTATGCTGTAATCGTACTGGGCAATTAGTGATACAAAAAACCTGTTTTATCCTGTGAATAAAAGTATATGTTTTTGTCAATGTACCATAATAACAGAAGCGAAACGCAATATTGTGTCAGGATAATTCACTATTTATGCACAATAAATAAAGGAGCATAGCGCGACAATTTCTGTTCAGCGCCAGACTTGCTTGTAACCTATATCACCAGTTATGTTATGAAAGTGACGTATTAACTACTAAAAAACACTGACCTTCGTGTAAATGCTTGGAGCAGACTAACCTGTGAGCTGGAGGGTTCTGGGACGTTATATTTGACCTTTGAATGGCTGCAATCCAGGCCACCCGTCGCCTCTTTGTTACTTCGGAAACATGGCTCGAACAATTTCTCTTCAACGAGGTAATCCGATAACAACCGATCTCTTTACCCGTCGGCTTCCCGTGGCTGTCATGCGACCGGCTATTGCAGTTAATAATACAACGGCTTCTTGTGTTTCTTTTTATTGCTGTATAACTGATTTTAATTGAAAGCCTGCGTGCGCTAGTACCGCTTGCCACGAGTTCCCAGAATCCTTTGCGGTTCTACCCGTGAATGACGTCACATTTTCAATCTCTATATAATATGCATGTTAAATTTTGTATTTGGGGTAAAATATCAAGTCTTTTCAAGTAAACCGGTTCAAGTCCAATTCAAGTCCCAAGTCATTGGTGTAAAAGTCCAAGTCAAGTCACAAGTCTTAGAACATTTTTTCAAGTCAAGTCTAAAGTCATAAAATTAATGACTCGAGTCTGACTCGAGTCCAAGTCATGTGACTCGAGTCCACACCTCTGCTAAATAGTATGCTTTTAGCATGCCACTAACTGCATGCAATTTATTTTAGCATGCAATAAACAATAAAGCAGAGGTGTGGACTCCAGTCACATGACTTGGACTTGAGTCAGACTCGAGTCATTAATTTTATGACTTTAGACTTGACTTGAAAAAATGTTCTAAGACTTGTGACTTGACTTGGACTTTTACACCAGTGACCTGGGACTTGAATTGGACTTGAACCGGTTTACTTGAAAAGGCTTGATATTTCACCCCAAATCTAAAATTTAACACGCATATTATGTAGAAAGTGTGCGCCATTAATTCAGTTCATTCATTCATTTATTCAAACCACACTCCATACGTATGTGTGCATGAGCTGTAGCACAGCCAATCAAATTAACCAGATTTTTTTTAAGAAGGAAAAAAAAACGCTCAAAAATGCTGCAAGGAGTTATTTTTTTTCAGGTACATAAATTATGAAGTAGTCAACACAAAACCGAAATGCAATATGCAAAACATGCAAGAACAGAATCACAGAATCACAGACAGAGATGGAACAACTTCTTTTTTTTTTTAAAGACTCAAAAGGACTTGAAATTCAAAGTTTCAGACTTGTGACTTTACTCGGACTTTTACACCAGTGACTTGAGACTTGACTCTGACTTGCCTGACATTACTTGAGACTTGACTTGTGACTTGAGGATAAAGACTTGAGACTTACTTGAGACTTGCAAAACAATGACTTGGTCCCACCTCTGCAATAAAGGAAATTAATTGTTTTTTAGGCAATTAAAAAAAGCAGACAATGTAAGTGATGACTGTCTTTCTGTCTTCTCTTTTAGATCAGAATATCCAGACACCAGCGGATTCACATCCTCCTTTTGTCTCAACTGACGCAACATCCGACCGGCCGGTCCAAAGCCCACCTCTTGCAGTCCAATTTGGTTTCAGGGACCTGGACCCAGTAAACTTCCAGTTTTCAGCTGATGTTCTCCGTCCTTCCCTCCTCTCACACTCATCTGTACTTTTGGTTTCTTTTTTTGATCTAGTGTCCCCATGTTAATTGCTCTGAGGCCTCCAGTAGCAAAATTATAGATCTTGTCAGTCAGTCCTCTCTTTCTGTCTAAATTGTTCTAAACTACAGAGAATAGTGTCATTTATCTCTGCAATTTAGGATTTATTTCTATTTAGGATATCCCAGTAGTGTATATATAAAGTATATCGGAGAGTTGAATAATTGTACTGAAGTACATATATATGTGTATATACATATATATATATATATATATATATATATATATTAAAAAAAAACAAGATTTTTAAAATGATTCAGTACATTTTCTGAGTGGATGTTTATTTTTTTCCAGATCAAGCCAAGCTGTATGCTCAGTGCTGTGTTGCTTGTTTGATCCTTTAATTTCTTCTTTTTTTGTCATTGTATCTCCTTTTCTCCATTTGTGTCATGCAGTGTTTCCCTTTCTTATTGAAATCGATTTGCAAATCTACAAATCCCAGCTGCAAGGTTGGGATTGTGCTAAGAGTTTTGTGTTATCTCTGCTATAAATCTGACCTAACAGATACGATTTTTGCCCCCGTAAAGATGTTGACAAGTTCATTAGCTTTTCTGCTGCTTTGTGAATGTGTGTTTGCATATATATATATATATATATACAGTTGTGGTCAAAAGTTTACATACACTTGTAAAGAATATAATATAATGGCTCTACCGAGTGTCCCGTTATTTCTAAAACTCTAATTTTTCTCTGATAGAGTGATTGGAACAGATACTTCTTTGTCACAAAAAACATTCATGAAGTTTGGTTCTTTTATGACTTTATTATGGGTTAACAGAAAAAAGTGATCACATCTGCTGGGTCAAAAATATACATACAGCAGTGCTAATATTTGGTTACATGTCCCTTAGCCATTTTCACTTCAATTAGGCGCTTTTGGTAGCCATCCACAAGCTTCTGGTTGAATCTTTGACCACTCCTCTTGACAGAATTAGTGCAGTTCAGTTAAATTTGATGGCTTTCTGACATGGACTTGTTTCTTCAGCATTGTCCACATGTTTTCAATGGGGTTTAAGTCAGGACTTTGGGAAGGCCATTCTAAAACCCTTATTCTAGCCTGACTTAGCCATTCCTTTACCACTTTTGATGTGTGTTTGGGATCATTGTCCTGTTGGAACACCCAACTGTGCCCCAGACCCAACCTTCGTGCTGATGATTTTAGGTTATGTTGAAGAATGTGAAGGTAATCCTCCTTCTTCATTGTCCCATTTACTCTCTGTAAAGCACCAGTTCCATTGGCAGCAAAACAGCCCCACAGCATAATACTCCCACCACCATGCTTGATTGTAGGCATGGTGTTCTTGGGGTTAAAGGCCTCACCTTTTCTCCTCCAAACATATCGCTGGGCATTGTGGCCAAAAAGCTCGATTTTTGTTTCGTCTGACCACAGAACTTTCCTCCAGAAGGTCTTATCTTTGTCCATGTGATCAGCAGCAAACTTCAGTCGAACCTTAAGGTGCCGCTTTTGGAACTAGGGCTTCCTTCTTGCACGGCAGCCTCTCAGTCCATGGAGATGCAAAACACGTATGACTGTGGACAATAACACCTGTGTTCCAGCAGCTTCTAATTCTTGGCAGATCTGCTTTTTGGTGATTCTTGGTTGACTCTTCACCCTCCTGACCAATTTTCTCTCAGCAGCAGGTGATAGCTTGCGTTTTCTTCCTGATCTTGGCAGTGACGAAACAGTGCCATGCACTTTATACTTACAAACAATTGTTTGCACTGTTGCTCTTGGGACATGCAGCTGCTTTGAAATGGCCCCAAGTGACTTTCCTGACTTGTTCAAGTTAATAATTCGCTTTTTCAGATCCATGCTAAGCTCCTTTGACTTTCCCATTGTAGCGTTTGTGGGCGTTTGTATCCAATGAGCCCTATTTAACTGGCCTAAGAGAAGTCAGCAGCTGTAGTCACTCATAATCACTCACAAGAAGTTAAGAGGCCATGCTATGAAGCTCAGTTCACTGACAACTTTGTAAGTCACCAAAATTGCTAATTCATGTTGCTGTATGTATATTTTTGACCCAGCAAATGTGATCACTTTTTTCTGTTAACCCATAATAAAGTCATTAAAGAACCAAACTTCATGAATGTTTTTTGTGACAAAGAAGTATCTGTTCCAATCACTCTATCAGAGAAAAATCAGAGTTTTAGAAATAACGGGACACTCGGTAGAGCCATTATATTATATTCTTTACAAGTGTATGTAAACTTTTGACCACAACTGTATGTGTGTGTGTGTGGTTGTGGCAGGGCTTAGTGGTGTGTGTCTTTGTAACATTGCTAGGTCACCAAGTTTTTCAGCTGTATTTTTCATGCCTCTTTCAGCAGATCCTCCCCAGTTTCATTTGGCTGTTCGGGGTGCTCGAAATTGCCGTAATTGAAGATTGTGTCTGAATAAGTATAGAGTAATGCATATAAATAGAAATACAGAGAGAGCAAAAGCTGAGAGGGGTGCTGGTAAAATGTGTCACCCTGCAAAATAAAAAATATAGAGCAGACAACTGGAACAGTCATAAACAAGTGTAGGCCTGTGTCTTTTTTTATTCTTCTGTTGGTGACCTGTGCTGTCATTCTGCATCAGGTCTTGCCTTGTCATCCGTTGTGTCATCTTCAGTGGATAAATGGTGTTATCCAGCAATAGCAATAACTATCATGACACACTGGTCTCTCCTTGGTCATTGCAGTTTTAGTAAACTGGAGCGCCTCAACTCAAGAGGGCTCAAGTTGCTTACTCATCATTAAATTCCATGTTTATTGTCTTTGCATGGGTTGATTTCTCTTGTGGGATCTAAAGGTTGCTATTTAAATTTGTGTTTTGTTTTGGAGGGGATTTTTCTGGGTGTATGCATGAGTGTGAATGTGTCATGCAGGGTAGTGAGTGTCTTTGTAGAAAGTTGATCCTAGTTACAAACAAGGAACAAATTAAGCTACAGCGGGCACTATTTTGTTTTTCTTCTTGCTGGTGTTTGTTTGGCCTCCTTTGCCTTCCTTCCGTCCTGTCATCTACTTCACATCCTGCACATGTTTTAACAGTATGGAAAGCTTAAAGAGAAAGCAACAGGTAACGAGACAAGAAAATGATTATGGACATTTTGCACTAACAAGCTAATATTAGTTCATGTAAAATAATTTAGAAACTTTAAAATAATAGATAAATAAAGCCTATTTTTTGTAGTTTATGCACAATCATTACTAAAGTATAATAATGCATACTTACTGAATTTTGTAGTATAAATATCAATTTCACTATTGGGTTTTTCATTTGCAATTACTAAATAAACATGGTATCGATCAAGTACTGTCATCAGTCAAAATGACGTCTGTCCCAAGCATTGCAAGAATTATTTCTTCCATTGACTCTTTAATTAGGATAAGTTATTTGCAGAAATTCTTAAAAATGCAAAAGTTTTCTGGAAGACTTCCAGAAGTTACTCTCATGTTAAGCTACATTAATCTAAAGGACTATTACGCTGAATCTGGTTAGATTCAGGTTTTCAGTTTACAGGGAAACGTGGAGCTGAATTGGCTCAGCCCTAACCCTAATTAACAAGAAAGGTAAATGATTGACAGACATTTGAGCATTGTCTTTGAGCCTAATCTAATGTGCACACACATTACTGATGAATTATTAAAAGGGACTGTTCTGAGGATCATTATCAACCTTGTGAACTATAAATTTTAAAAGGATAATGTTTGATCTTTTTATGTTTGCATATGCCAGATTACTTGAATAAGGCCATCGTGGCAAACATTTTTCTGTTGCCTCCTCTTTGACTCCAAAACACTGGCCCTGGATATTCAATCCCTGCACCTCTGTGTCCATCAAGTGTCTCACTCAGTGTCTGTGATGGGGCTACCAACTGATTCATGGAGGTTTGTGGATGTACTGTATGTACTGACTTTGTAAATAGTAAATAAATTATTGTAGATGAACACATATATATATAGATCAGACTGTCCTGCCAAAGCCTACAGCACACCTCTTAACACTTGATCCTCTTAATTAATCGCTATCTACTCAGCATTACACACCCCACGCTGGCCACAGGATCAGAAAATGTTGAGTTCTAGTTGCTGAATTTAGTAGTGGTAAGACATTTTGAGGAATATTGTCAACTGTAGTCATAAAAAGGCATTCTTACATATTGTTATAGATGTTTAGGCTGCTCAAGTGAAGCAGCACTTCACATTTGGAGGAAAAAATAAGAAAAGAGCCTGTTTACTATTTCCTGTCTTTCATTATTCCCTCACAGGTACCACATCTCATTGGCAGGACAGTGTATAAATATATATTTTTGTTCTGAATGTTGTACCTCTGTTGTCAGTCTCTGAACTACACTGACTTCTCTCTGCAAAGGAACGGCAGCTTGGGTCACTTCATTGATCCACATAATTAGCTGATGGCGTCGGCCCTTCGTGACGCCGGGGCACGAGTTAGACTTTGCCCTCCTGTGGTTAGCAGTGGGGGAATCGAGGGGAAATTATTCTACATTTCGGAGCAGCTTCAACTGGGTGCTGGAGTGTTGGAGCTTAAAGCTACACATGAGAAAGGACAAAAATATGTGGTTGTTTGAGAACAGATACTGATGTTTTTAAAAGTCTGAACCTACAAACTTGTGAGAGAACGTGGTTTAACAGAGACAATCTCATAGTTATCTGTTGTTAGATTCCTCGATTTATAATCAGAGTATGAAACCAAATGATTCCATAATAATCCCAAACTGTTTTTAAATCGTTAAATCTCTCTTTCTCTCTCTTACTTTCTCTCTCTCTCTCACTCCTGTTAACTCGTCTCCTGTTTTTCTTTCTTTTATTGTGAATTTGTGCCTTTTTGTCATTTTATCTTCTAATAACACTACTGTACATTGGAGACATAAAGAACTAAATAAAAAGAAACAAAGCAACTGTACATAAGTTTGATGTGAATGCTTTTTTTAAAATTATTTTAATGGATGTCATCGGTGTGAGATTATTTAAACATGGAAGACAATGTATGTTTCCTAAATGCAAGGGAAAAGTGACAGACAGACAGACAGTCAAAAAACGGTTCAAATATAAGCTAAAAAATGAACATTGACTTGCCTTGGCAAAATAAATCAAAACAGTTGTTGAAATCATCAAATGTTAATTAAAGCTACAAAGTATGACTTTTGAATATTATTCTTTGGTGCCCCTGGTGGACCTATAAAACACACAGACAGCAGACACCACACACATACAGACACAAACACTGTAGGCAGGGTAGAATTAATCAGGCTTTTTGTGGCAAAGATTACTTTAAATCCTGATTATGAGGCAGAGGATGGGCTGGGGCTGAGAGCTGCTACATATTTTGTTAGATGGTGATGAAACTACACAGTGTATGGATGTTTGAGAGGGAATATTTGACTTTACTAATGAACCACTGAGGATATTTTAGCTTATCAGTAAAAAGAAAACTGAGCTTACTAGTTGAAATATGAATGAAAAATTTATTTTGGTTCTTGAATCTAAAGATCAGAAAGTATTAATCAAGTTTTATGTTGTGATTTTGTTTGTTTTAATCTTTGTGTCTGTTCTGTTGATAACCTTTCTTCTTTCTTCCTATAGATGGCTTATTTATATCATGCACAACCATCCTGCAAGACCACAAAAATAACAGAATGAATCCCCGTAATTAAAGCATTACGCAGTCAATAAAATCCTTATAAAGTAGCATTTTAATGTGTAATGCAGAGCACCTTTCACATTCCATACTGTTAAGAAAATGAAGGATTGTTTCATACAAAGCAGGCTTTAGTGAAGCAAATGCCATGTCAATAAACAGACATGTCTATTCATAAACACTTTCTCACTGGGTTGTTAACCAACCTGGGATAATAGCTTGATCCGATGTTACGCTTAAGTCCAGCGTGGGCTGTGTGTGGGAATTTGCACCCAGGAGGGGAGCAGCTGAGAACAAAGTGAGGAAACCAAAAACAGTATCAAACAGTCAAACCAGCCTCACCACAGGAAAACAGATTCCCTTTGGACATCTCTGTCATCTGTGCACACAGCGTCTACTGCTTTTCCGGATACCACAAGACAGACACACAGACAAAGGTAATGGTTTAGTTAGACAGAGGGATGCTTTTGTTCTCATAAGGCAAAACGATCTCAGTAACTTGTTTGCGTGGGGTTTTTTGTTTTTTGGGTTTTTGTTACAGCACACTAGCAGTTGGCAAGTATGAATACGGCACAACAATCTGTTTCTCTTGCAATCACTGGTCAATTTAAAATACCAAAGTTAGGACTTCGTTACTTTTTCAAGGAGGGGCTTATAATAAGGGTAAAGAAAACAGAAGTTAGTAACATTGTTATAAAGAACAAAAAACTTGTCAGTGAAAAACAACTAACTTAATTGATGCATAATTAAAATTAAATAATATCGATAACAAAAGTTGACACTAGAATAGAAGACTAAATTAAATAATTTCTGCCTTTTAAATTGTATTTTTTTCTTCTTTGATAAAAATTTGCATATTGTCATAGCCTCGATTATTATATTGTGACAAGTTGTTATTGTAGTTAATATCTACACTGATATACGATGAAATTGACCTCACTAGCTAATTTGGCTAATGTTCTAAACAGTTAGCTAGGTAAGAAATTACATATTTTGCTGTGGATCTAAATTAAGAGCACAACAACAATAAAAGAGATAAAATGTAAAGACACTGGACTTACATATGTTATGTGGGTAGTCATATTGCCAGTTTAACAGCAGACTAATATCTATATCTATATGAACTACCATCAACTACTTTGCTAAAAGAGTGTTAGCCATAACAAATATGTTAGCGTGCAGCTTGTTGTGCACATTGTTGCCCCCAGGTGGCCAAATGAAATTCAGTTGAATTTAATTTTAATGTGTCCAATCACAGCCATCAGCAAGGGTTGGTGGTGAGGAAGAAACCCAGAAAAACAAATAATCTAAGCTATCATAACAAAGCCACAGTTATTAGACAATTTTGACACAAACAGGACAAGGTGTTGCTGTTACAGTCTAGTCACAAGTCCAGGACATTGTTGTTGTTTTCTTTACTTACTTTAAAACTAGTTCAAAGGCCAGAGCAGCCAACGGCAACAAATATGCATTGCACCCACTATTTATAATTAGCTTTAAAAAGTCAAATAATTTCTACAGCATTTTTGATAAAGTTTTATTTAAAATATGTCCAAAAATGACTCTCAAGTCTTCCTGTGTTTACATGTGATCTTCAGGGCACTGTCACTTTAACACGGCCGAGGCTAACCATGATTAGACGTGATTAAAAAGCAATTTGAGAAATGACTCCGGGGCATCCCTGTCAGGTTTGGCTTTGTCTGTTTAGTTATTTTTGCCCGGCTCTGGTCTATGCTCCCAGCAAACTGAATGTAGTAAGGATAAAGCGTATGGCATTTCTGTTTGCTTACATTTTTCCCAAGCCTGTGTGTATGTGTGCCTACAGGGGAGAAAATGAACACCGGCAGGGGTGGAACAGACAAGTGCAGGTAAGACCAGCACAATTCTGTCTTTGTCTCCTAATGTAAATGAAAGGATACAAAGTAGGTAGGAACAAAGTCAGAGATGGAAATAAATGTGAGGGAAAGCACAGATCACATGTAGAGATAGTAAAACAAAAGAAAGTAACCCTCCCAGCTTGCATTTCATAATCAGTTTCATAATCTTTATAAGTAACTTGTGGCTGCTGGATCTGAGTATTAATAGATCTGCGAGAAAACTTAAATAGTATTCTATTCATCATTTCTGACCAGTGGGCCCCTTGATTATCTACTTAACACCTCTGCTTGCTAAAGAATTTGCCCTAAGTCTTTGCATGTGACACTGTTACATGAACTGAAAGGGAGGATTGGGACACCAAGGATTATAAATACTTTTCTTTATTCCTGTCCCCATTTCTTCGTATTTTCCACAGGCATCCAAATATTTTATTATTTTTGCTTTACAGCCATTAATAAACCATTCAGCTACATACACTTATTCAGTAACACACAACAATCAGCATGTTATTTTTTAGAATTTAATAGCAAATTGAGTTTCACTTTTAGCTTCAGAAAAGTAAAAACTTGTTTGTCTAGTTCAGGATCATTTTAAGTCCTGTGTAAGGAAATATCCAGTGGTTTCTAATCGAGTCGTTTTGCAAAGAAAAGTGTTTTAGTGGCTAATTAGATGTTAAAATTTTAGGAATTAAATAATTATCTCACTTTTTAAATCTTTAATCCATTTAAGTATTAGGCAAAAAGCGCCGCAGCTGCAGATTGCTTAATGATTGCTTAATTTGCTCCACATCTATTAGGTGTGCTGTAACACTTGATAATCAGAATGATTTGCGTTTTTGTCATAAAACTGTGTGTCAGTCTAAAGCTGCTTGTAACTCCTCTCCGACCTCTATCCAGTTTACAAAGATAAACTTTTGTCTATATAATAAGAGCCCAGATTTACGCCAGAAGAAGCCAAAGCTGATATTTTCTCTCGTCACCAGTGCATGGGTGTAATTGTGGGTCACATGCATTGTTCTATGTGCTCCGCTGATGAAGAATAGCGGTGATAAACCTCTTAGAAAAGCTGAAGGTTTGCCCAGGTCTTGCAGCAATACTGATGGAGGATCAGCCTCCTCTTACACTTTCTTTGGCTGCACACACTCACAGCAAAACACACGCACAAGTTCACATGCCTGTCTCCTGCCTGCGATTATACTCCAAATCTGACTCACTCTTGCCTGCTTTCCCGAGTCAACCCTACTGCTTTGTCAGTCGCTGCTCCATCGGAGCCAGATCACACAAGACTCTGCCAGAGAAAGGACTCCACCAGCAACCTTCACCCTCGGCGTTTCAGTTGTTCAACTTGGCTATTTTGGAGGACTTTAAAGAAGAACTGACTGAAGCACATGCAGAGAGAGATTTGACTAACTAGGAATCAGTTCATATTACTCTCAGTCGAGTGGACAAAGGGACCGGTGGCCTCTCGCATCAGATGGCTACAACTATCCCAACCACAGAAGTCTGAGGAGAAGTCAAGCCAAAGGTCTGTCTTCCGTAGGATTTTCCCTCTTTCTTTATGTTTATTTTAAGTAGTTACTTTCAATACTGCTGTGCACTGAAGAACCTCCTGAACTTTACTACGTCACATACACTGGGAAGACCCTTTTTTAAGGCATAACTTCAAAGATGGAACTTTTAACAGACAGTCCACGTGTGCGCTCGGACAGCACGAGCAGCTCGGCATCTCAGGGCTCAAAGTCGAAGACGGTTCTTCGCCAGCGTTTGTCCCAGCTGCTGACCTGCATCGAGGACATGAGCTCTGACGACGAAGCCAGTGAAGAGGTGTCACGCACGCTGGAAGAAGCATTTCAGCTCTGTGGACGCTTCATTCCCACAGATGCATTCAGGTTGACTTTAACACTTTGGGCTTTTAAAAAGCTTGTAAAAGAAAAATCACTTCAAACTTTGATTTATCATGAAGAAACAGGCATACCATAGCAACTAATATAGTTCATATCAAAAAGTGCAGAAATGATCAATAGGCTCTTAAAGTGGTATTTGTGAAAATAATATCTGTGGTTCTTAGTGGGTTCCACTTAACTTGTAAGATTACAAAAGTGTGTATTTTGGAAAAGTAAATGTTATCAAGGTTTTTTTTTTTTTTTGTATTTTTATGGTATAAGTGTTGCTCTTTTTGAGGACACAAACTGTTGAGCATGCACAGTGTATAGCTTTGTAGCGTTGTAAATAATATTTGGGAGTTTTTTCTCACAAGGATCCACATTGTGACCTGGAATGTGGCCACAGCAGAGCCTTCTGAAGATGCCACCTCTTTGCTCCAACTAGATGCCCAGCCGCCTCCAGATCTCTATGTGATTGGGTAAGAAATAACATTTTTGACAGTTGAGTTTCAAATGTTGCTAATAATCTATTTATATATATATATATATATATATATATATATATATATATATATATATATATATATATATATATATATATATATATATTCATAATGAATCACAGGAGTGGAATCAAAGACATTAGGCTGTCATTACTTGTCTCTTTTTATTTTTCTGTGTGTTAGCCTTCAGGAGGTAAACGCCACCCCAGTGAGGTTCATCACAGATCTGATATCAGAAGACTCCTGGAGCCATGTCTTCACGAACTCACTGGCACCCAGAGGCTTTGTCAAGGTCGGAGAAGACAAAAGAAGGAAAAGGAGAAATATTTGTCTTCATGTGTCTCTTTAGTCTCCTGTATTTTTCTTTCATCCATAAAAGAGACATAAAATATATTATTGCATACATTTTTATGCTGTTGCAGTTAAACTGTTTGAGATTCAAAGAGGAAAAGAAAAAGAAAAGAAACGCTGCATAATCTACAACATTTAATAATTTTATGATTCTTTTTCTTAACTCTTATCGTATCTCCCTATGTTTTTATTTCTTTTAATTATCCTAATTGTACAGCACCTTGGTCAACAGTTGTTGTTTTAAATGTGCTATATAAATAATTTGGACTTTGACTTTGACTTTAATACAATCTTACTGTCTCCATCTGTGTCTAGGTCACGTCAGTGAGGATGCAGGGTTTGCTGTTGCTGCTGTTTGCCAAACAGATTCATCTTCCCTACATCAGAAACATCCAGACCACGTACACTCGGACCGGCGTGTTTGGCTACTGGGTAGGAAATTAGAATGGGAGCTCTGGTTATCCCTGAACCTTGTAGACAACCACACTGTGTGCACACCAGGAATCCCATTGGCATCAGATGCTGTAGGGTTTAAACGCACCATGAAAGGTCCATTGTGTTTGTTTAGTGAAATGTGCAGCAGCTTTGACAGAAAGAAATCACAAACAAAGAACACTGAAAGCAGTCAGAACACTGGGATAGAAAACTTGTGTCTAATCCATAATCCAAGTTAAAAGAGATACTTTTTTTTATAATTAGTCTTCTTCACAGACTGTATTTGTTCTCCTGTGTGTGTCTGTGTTAGGGTAACAAAGGAGGAGTGTCTGTGCGCTTTTCCTTCTATGGACACATGATTTGCTTCCTCAACTGCCACCTAGCTGCTCACATGAACAACGCTTTGCAGCGCGTTGACGAGTTTGAGTACATACTGGAGACGCAAGACTTTGACATCTATGACACCCCACAAATCCGGGACCACAAGTCAGGATTCCTTCACAGAGGCACACAAATACTATGCATATACGCAACATGGGCTGCAAGTAAAATGTGGCTCTGCGGCTTTTTCACAGGGTGGTGTTCTGGTTTGGTGATCTGAACTTCCGCATCGCAGATCACGGTTTGCACTTTCTCCGCTCATCCATCAACAGCGGCCGGCTAAATTTGCTGTGGGGCAAAGACCAGGTATTGTACTAGTGTGAGGACACACACACACATAATAACACACGCTTGCTCATTATTTTCATTTTCCTGCAGCTCATCATGATGAAGAAGAAGGAAGCTTTCCTGCAGGAATTTGAGGAGGGACCGTTAAATTTTAAACCCACCTACAAGTTTGACCGTAACTCCGACACCTATGACACCAGGTAACATGCTAAAAAATCTGTATTATACACACATGATCGGCAAATTTTGTAAGCCTTATTTGTGTCTTAAGATAAGATAAGATAAGATAACCTTTATTAGTCCCACACGTGGGAAATTTGTTTTGTCACAGCAGGAAGTGGACAGTGCAAAAGTTATGAGGCAAAAATTAGAATACAATAAGAATAAATACAGTACACAACTGTACAGAATAGAATAAAATAAAATACTATATACAGTAGAATAAAATAAAATAAATATACAATAAGATAAAAATAGAATACAAATACAAATACTATATACAACTGAGTAAAAATACAACGATGACAGAAAGGATTATTGCACATTGTCTTCGTTTCCATTTTAATTTTGCACAGCACTCCAAAGACATGGTTGGGTTTAAAGTAAGAATTATTTTGTGTTTTGCATCCCCCACATTCCTTTATCAGCTTTTGCCACCACATCTTTAGTTGTAGCAAAACGCTAAATGGAAGCTCAAAGCAGCCATGGCATCTATAAACCTGATTTATAGATGAACAAGGTAGCAGCTCTTTCTCCGACTCATATCCATTCTTGACACAAACAAGGCCCCTGCAGCTCTGTGGCACCACCCTCTTCTTGCTCCTCACGTCTCTCACCTGGGTGCTCCTCTCTGAATGGTTGGGGACCTGGTTCTGGATGCTAGATCTGCCTAGGTGGGTGTCTCGGTCCTGTGTATAGGATAGGCACCTTGAGGGTTACTTAGATATAACCCACATTCACAAAGTGTATGGAGACACTGGCATAAGCAACAGGATTCAAATGGGTTTTGTAAGCATAATATGACTGATAAATGGCAGACATGTTCTGCATATTCATTAGACCAGAACTCCCTTCTGCACCCAGCACCCCACTGTTTGCACTCCTTCCTCTTTTTGTTCCGGTGTAATCCACATTTTGCTTTTCACAGCAAATTAGTGTGTGCATAAGCTGTAATACCCTGTTAATGGTACTATCTGCTACTTAGCATGTAACCTACATCATTTCTCATGCGCATGCTACACTATAGGTATAGCCTTGTACTGCATGTGTATGTGTTTGGTTTGCATTCTTTAACAGCACTTGTTTTTTCATAAGAATTAGTATGTAGATTTGTATGGATAGACAAATGTAAATGTGTTAAAGGGTAAGCAATAGAGAAAAAAAAATTTTTTAGATAGAAGTTGTAAAATCAACAGCCATGTTCATTATGCTCGGCGTGGCGCACCCATAATTTCGATGTAGATATACAATGACAATAAAGAACTATTTTATTCTGTTCTTCTATTCTATTCTCAGTGGAAAGAAGAGGAAGCCGGCATGGACAGACCGGATCCTCTGGCGCATCAAACCCAAGCCCCTGCCATCAGAGGAAGATGATGAGAAGGCATCAACTTCCACAGATGAAGAACAGGATGAGTATCCAGTCCTGGTCACCCAGGATAAATACGCCAGTGACATGAGCTATGGAGTCAGTGACCACAAGCCTGTCATTGCAACCTTCAGCCTGGAGGTGAGAGCAGATGCACTGCATAGACCTCTGCTTTTTCAAATGTTCTTTAAAAATATTTTCTTTTCTCTTATCTTTCCCGCAGCTGAGAAAAGTCTTTGACACACCACTGGTGCGAGTGTCTCCTGTGGGCATATGGAGCGCAGGCCAGGATGCACTTTTGACCTACTCTGTCCTGGAGGACTTTATGTCTTCTACGTGGGACTGGATTGGCCTGTACAAGGTACTAGGACTCATGTAAAAACAACAAAAATCAATAAATAAATCATTTAAACCTTATATATTATAATTGTGTGGATTTAGACTGACTGTCTTACGCTTCAGGTGGGATTTAAGACTGCGTCTGACTATGAAACCTTTGTTTGGGTTCGAGAAAATGAACTGCCAGAGATAAATGAAGTCATACAGGTAAAGTAGAAGTGCAGCGTTTATGTCATATTAACAGATTCTTTATGAATGCATTATTCATTAACATGCACATATGTGTTGTTGCAGATTTCTGTGGATAAAGGTCAGATTCCTCTGTTAGGTGGACAGTACGTTTTGGGGTACTACAGCACAAACATGCAAAGCATCACTGGCCTCAGTGATAGCTTCCAGGTAACTGCTTCACTATCATATCTGTAGTTTTATAGTTAGATATTTTTTTTAAACTCTTAAACATACAATTTAATGCATCCACGAAAGACTATTTAAATGTAGAATTTTGTTAATACAGGTGTACCTACATAAGAGATTACTGAGTGCATGCTGTGTTTGGAGAAGGAAGCAAGCATGGCAGTGTGCTTTATTTTGCTCTCTCTTTGGTTCTTACAGATCCTGGAGTCTAAGCGTGCTGTCATGGAAGGCCTGGTTCCCGAGGATATCAATGGAGTCAACAAATAAGAACAGATTCTCTGCAGTGCCACGTCTTATTCCTCTCCGCTGCAAAGTCACACAGATCTAAATCAGGCTATAAAATTGCCCCAAGGTTAACTCCTTAATCTACTGGATGAGCAGACTCTGTCATTCATGTTGGCCCCCACAATTTGTCATCATGTTAACTCCAGTTTGTTATTTCCTACTTTGCCTTTAAGGTTCAGGCTCACTCTTGCTGAAACAAGATCTCTAATAAAAAAAAAAAACTTTAATGAGTAGCCTCAGTCTATCCACAGACCCTGTTAGAGCAGATATACGGAGAACACATGTCAAACTGCACAGCAGCTTGAAAACAGAAACTGCATTTGAGTTTTGTTTCAAAGTTTTTTGTTTTGGCAGCTCATAGTAGCCAGTGCAGATTAATACAAAAGGTGGAAAACATCATTGTGTAGAAGAGTGTGCTCTTTTGTTTTATATGTGCTGTCTCAGTGAAGAAACATGCACCCTGCAACTGAAATTTCTTGCAATGGGTTGTCTGCAGAAACTGTTGAATATGAGAATCTTAGAGAGGAACATGACTAGGGATGGGTATCGTTTAGGTTTTATCCGATACCGGTGCCAAACCGGTACTTTTGAAACGGTGCCGGTGCTTAAACGGTGCTCAAACCGGTGCTTAAAGAATGGAGAACACAAAATTGGTCCAAAAACCTCCCATGTTCAGCTGTTTTTTTGTAAAAAGATAACAATGTTAGTCTTTTCTGCAGCTATAGGGGATTTATGGTATCACTCTCGGCTGGAAGCAGTGCTTAAACAATGGAAAAAACACAAACTTTGTCTAAAAACCTCTCATGTTTAACTGTTTTCCACTTTTTCTTTGGTCATTTTAGCCTTTTTGTCCAGGGTGAAGGGAGTATCTGCCATCAAACAAGGAGACAGCCGCATGTAGCTATGATGATGTTTGCTAGTTCACCTTACATGCATTAATGTAATAACGTGGTTAACCTACTCAACGTAAATTACACACAAACAACATTAAGCTACTCACGCAGAGAAGAACGGCTGCTGCTGCTGCATCATCATCCATCATCATTTCTGCTACACTGGCAGGGCTAGGGGCCAGGACTCTATTCTTCGGGTTTTTGGGGGATGTTGCTAACTCCGGGTCCGATAACTGGCAACCCACCCGCAGTAGATGTGCACGGTGTGAGGTCTCTCAGCAAGCTATCAAATACAGTGCATTTCTCACCTTTTTAAAAAAAAACGCTATGCGTCGCCAGGTGTTTCATCGGATTTGAGGTGTTACCTTCTTTGACAGTATCACAGTATCAGCTTAAAGCACTTGTTGCAGGCTGTTGAGTTTGCATATAAAGCACCGAAATGTGCGCTGCTTTTCGGTCTGGTTACTACCGTTTATGTCAGAACCGGTACCCATCCCTAAACATGACACAGAATCAAATCAAATCAAATCAAATCACTTTTATTGTCACATCACATGTTCAGGCACACTGGCACAGCACATGCGAGTGAAATTCTTGTGTGCGAGCCCCACAAGCAACAGAGATGTGCAAACACAACACAAACGAGCAAAATACAAGAATGGCCAACCTGAAACGAATAAATATATGTACAATATATAATAGTGTATGCATTTCTGGATGTGTATACTAAATATTTTCCTACGTGTGTGTGTGTGTGTGTGTGTGTGTGTGTGTGTGTGTGTGTGTGTGTACACATTTTTACAAATTAAATAGTAAAAAAAAAAAATAATAATAATAATAATAAAATATATAAAATATACAGAGTTGAATATGTGCAAAACAAGTGGCATTTATATACAGTGTGGAGTGCATAATGTTGAAGTTCCAGTAGTGGAGGTGAGGTGTCTATGACGTGTTCAGCAGTCTGATGGCCTGGTGGAAGAAGCTGTCTCTCAGTCTGCTGGTACGGGACCGGATGCTGCAGAACCTCCTTCCTGATGGAAGCAGTCTGAACAGTTTATGGCTGGGGTGACTGGAGTCCTTGATGATCCTCCCCGCTTTCCTCAGGCAGCGCTTCCTGTAGATGTCTTGGAGGGAGGGAAGCTCACCTCCAATTATCCGTTCAGAGCACCGCACTACTCGCTGGAGAGCTTTGCAGTTGTAGGCGGTGCTGTTGCCATACCAGGTGGTGATGCATCCAGTGAGGATGCTCTCAATGGCACAGTGATAGAAGGTCCTGAGGATGCGGGGGCTCATGCCGAATCTTTTCAGTCTCCTGAGAAAGAAGAGGCGCTGCTGCGCCTTCTTCACTGTTTTGTTTGTGTGTACTGACCACGTAAGATCCTCAGCCAGGTGTACGCCAAGGAACCGGAAGCTGCTCACTCTCTCCACAGCAGCGCCGTTGATGGTGATGGGGGTGTGTACTTCTCTGCACCTCCGGAAGTCCACTATCAACTCCTTTGTCTTTGCGACGTTGAGGGTGAGATGGTTGTCTTGACACCAGTGGGTCAGGGCGCTGACCTCCTCCCTGTAAGCCGTCTCATCACCGTTGGTGATAAGACCCACCACTGTAGTGTCGTCCGCAAACTTCACAATGATGTTGGAGCTGTTAGTGGCTGTGCAGTCGTAGGTGTAGAGTGAGTACAGGAGAGGGCTCAGTACACACCCCTGTGGAGCACCAGTGTTCAGTGTGATGGGGGATGAGGTGATGCTGCCCAGTCTGACCACCTGGCGTCTGTCAGACAGGAAGCTAAGGATCCAGCTGCAGAGGGAGCTGCTCAGTCCTAGATCCTGCAGTTTCCTGTCCAGCTTCGAGGGAACGATGGTATTGAATGCTGAGCTGTAATCTACAAACAGCATCCTCACATACGTGTCTCTCTTCTCCAGGTGTGACAGGGCAGTGTGTAGTGTCAGGGCTATGGCATCATCAGTGGACCTGTTGTGGCGGTATGCAAACTGTAGAGGGTCCAGTGAGTCGGGTAGTGCAGAGCAGATGAAGTCCCTGACCAGCTTCTCGAAGCATTTGCTTACGATGGGGGTCAGGGCTACAGGTCGCCAGTCGTTCAATGAGGAGATGGTGGAGGATTTGGGTACAGGGACGATGGTGGCCATTTTGAAGCAGGCTGGGACTACAGACAGAGAGAGGGAAAGGTTGAAGATGTGCGTGAACACTCCAGCCAGCTGAGCCGCGCATGACCTGAGGACGCGGCCGGGAATCCCGTCCGGACCAGTAGCTTTGCGTGCGTTCACCTTCCTGAAGCACTTCCGCACATCCTCCTCAGACACAGTGTGCGCACTGACGTCATCCGCGGTGCGCACACTGTCCGGTCTCATGGTGTTCGCTGTGTCGAATCTAGCGTAGAATACGTTTAGATCCTCACACAGAGAGGCCGTGGTCTGCGGTGTGCTGGTTTTCCCTCTAAAGTCTGCGATCGTGTTTAGTCCCTGCCACATACTCCGAGGGTTGTCAAACTGTTGCTCCACCCTGTCCCTGTACTCACGTTTGGCTGCTTTGATCGTCTTCCGGAGTTGGTAATGTGCGTGTTTGTAGTCCGATGTGTTCACGGAGGCAAAGGCGGTGTTCCGTGCCGCCAGTGCCGCGCGAACATCTCCGTTAATCCAGGGTTTTTGATTTGGGAAGGATTTGACTGTTCTGGATGGGACGACATCTTCCACGCATTTCCTGATAAATCCACAGACTGAGTCTGTGTATTCATCAATGTCTCTGGCGGCCACGTGAAACATTTCCCAGTCCGCGTGATCAAAACAGTCCCGCAGCGCAGACTCCGATTGGTCAGAAAAATATCATCCTGGGAAAATGTATGTGTCATCGCAGTGGATTATCTTTAAAATGTAAATGCAGGTTGTCTGTTTTCCTCTTGATGAAAATATGTTATATCTCCCACACTGCATACATGAATCGTATCAGCACACTAAAAATATACTGCAAGACAAACTAAATGTTTTTTGTGAATTTGTTTATTTAAAAAGATCCAGTATGTTTTCAGGATATGGATGTGTGACTAATCAGTGAAAAAAGATGGGCAGTGGGTCACTTTAATTATCAGTGATTAAAGGCCTGGAGGCTTGTAATCTGAGAGTGATCGCATTATTTTGCACTAACTCATATGCAAAGTCAAATTTGCTTTAACCAACAAAGCAATAGTAATAAGCACAACACTGATTATGGTGATATTGTCCCGAGTGTACTCCAAAGAAAACATGGAACTGTCTACTCTCTGCATTGATAGATAACATATAGAACTGTAGGATACCCATTTATGCCATCTGAGTGTTATTAAAGATTTTATATATACATCATAGGTAGTAAAATTGGATAAGCTCTGCTAAGTTTCTCTTAGTATCTAATAAGCCAATCACAAGGCAGCAACTCAGTGCATTTAGGCATGTGGAATTAATCAAGATAGCCTTTTGAATTTCAAACTGATCATCAGAATGGAGAGGAAAGGTGATTTAAGTGACTTCGAATGTGGCATGATTGTTGGTGCAAGACTTGCTGATAGTCTGTCCAAAAATATTTATCTAGTGCAATTTTCCCACAAAACCTTCTCTAGGGTTTACAGAAAATGGTCCAGACAAGAGAAAATATCCAGTGAGCAGCAATTGTTTGTGTGAAAATGTCTTGTTGATGGCAGATGTCAGAGGAGAATGACCAGAAACTAGTAATTAAAAAAAAAAAAACAACAAACCCTAGTTAAAACCAATGTATACATAATAGCATCTCTGAACACACGTCAAATCTTGAAACAGACAGGCTACAGCAGCAGAAGACCACACTGGAAAACTAAAGCTGCAGTTTGCACAGCCTGACCAAAATTGGAAAGTCAGACTGGTTTCTTGAACTTGATGATGAGTTCAGTGTACTCAAAAGGCCTCCACAGCCACCAGATCTCAATCCAGCAGCACAACTTTGGATACAGAAGAGTCACATCATAAATATATTATTATTAGTATTAATAATAATAATAATAATAATAATAATAATAATAATAATAATAATAATGTGCCTCACCAGCTGAATTATACTGATACACTTTTCCAACTATAAGTTACACTAATTCACATAGTTTGGTACTGAAAAACTGAAACACCCATATCTCTCTTAAGTTATTACAGTGCAAGCTCAGTTTAACTACTAGGATCACCTTGCTTTAGTGATTCTGCAATTTGACTGCCATGGTAAACCAGCATTTCTTGGGAGGCCAGTGAGTGGACAGTCTTTGGATAGTCTTATTCAGGTCAGAATTTGGGAGGTACCCATCTTGCCTTGCAAAACTGAAAAGAGGTCATTCATCAAACTGTGCAGCTAGTTTTAAAAGCATGAGCCTACTCGAAAAGTGTACAACAAATGGAAATCTGTTGAGGACATCCTGCACTTACAGTCAGCTCCCTTAGTGTGTGGTGAGTTCATTGATCCACTTCTGCACCTGGAGATAATGTCTCTCCTGTTTGTCTCCTGCTTTGCATTTGCAGTTTAACACGCAGATGCTTTTCTACTGTCTCAAATCCTGGCTACATTTCTCCGAGTCTACACTACGTGTATAGTTGTAATTATGCATAAGGTGTGAGGGTGCAAGCATATTTTTTCATGTATTTATTTATTTATTTATTTATTTAAACTGAATAAATATGGATATTTTTCTATCCATTTTTTATATATCTAAATAAATATGGAATAAAATATGGAATAAAAAGTTTGAGAACATTTGAGTAAATGCCCCCCTGTGAAAATTAGTTTCCTGTCCAGTTCATAAAATAGGACATTTAAGAAAGCTCGATCTTACAGAGACGTTATGAAAGTAAAGATGACTGGACTCCGTCTATGGAGAAGGAAGTAGCACGGCTACTTCCCATAATTCATTGCGTGAACCCGTTAACTGACGTGATCTTCGACGACTTCTTTACATATCTTTCATTTAAAGGCTCTGTGGTGGTACACACGTGGGAATCTTTATCTCGCCGCTACCGCTCTAAAGGTAAGGCTTTAGCACAGTTATTTTACAGTGTAATGTCGTATAAACCCGGACGCAGTTGTCCAAACAAGTTACAGTTATCGTACTGGCCTGGGCTCGGCTATGAAAGGATATAGATTGTTAAACTGTTGGCTAACGGCAAGCTAGCTCGGTTAGCTTGACAGACTGTAGTCAGCTAGCAAAACAGTAAACCAAAGCAAATATTCAGGTAGGACAATTCAGTTGAAGTTTTCGTAATAACTTTTTTAAATGGCTCTGCAACATGCTCCCTGTTGCTTCGTTTGTTTAAATTAGCTTGAATGAACTGATGTTAAACATTGTCTCGTTGACTTTAGCTAGCTGAAAAACTGAGGAGTGCTTTGTAATTAAACTACGTTTAGGGCGATGCACAGCGATATCAGTGTATGTTAGTAATGCAGCACCACTAAGACTTCCACATTTTGAAACATTGTTTGCGCGTTGTCTATCTGCATTTGGTATTTCTTCTGAAATGTTATTGTATTTTTGTAGAAATGTTAAACATTTTTAAAATATGGTCTCTTAACAGGTGGACCTGAAGCAGACATGTCGAGTGAGGACGTGGAGCGGCTTTTGATACAGTTTCAGGACGAGAATGGGGAGATTCTGGGTTCACCTTTCGATGTGCCTTTAGACATTACCCAAGACAAACTACAGCTCGTCTGCAATGCATTGCTTCAGAAGGTAATTATACAGCATAAGTATACAGTGTTTTGTGTAAATGTATAGCCCAGATTGAAATAATCAAATATGATGGTCATGATATCAATTTTGAATTGAATATCTAGTAAACATGCTTTTTCTTTTCTTTTTTTTCCTGCTGTCATCCACTCTAGGAGGAGCCAGTCCCGCTGGCATTCTTTGTGCAAGGGGAGATGGAGGTGGTGTCCAGCCTGGGGACATGCGTTAAGGCTCTTGGGGTTGAAACTGAACAAGTTCTGCCTGTGGTGTACCAGCCTCAAGCTCTGTTCAGGGTTCGGGCTGTGACACGCTGCACCAGCACACTGCAGGGACACACTGAGGCCGTCATCTCAGTCGCTTTCAGCCCCACTGGCAAGTGGGTACCTTTGACACAAAGTGAACAGATGTCAGCTTTTCTCTGCCAGTTTGTCATAATCTCTTGTACCTTTTGGGTTGGAGTTGTGTAACAGTATATGAAAATGGAATTATGTTGTGACATCACACCTCTAATTAGATTTAAACATTGATCCATTTGTCTGTTTTTATTTCAGATATCTGGCCAGTGGTTCAGGTGACACCACGGTGCGCTTCTGGGACTTGACAACTGAGACGCCCCACCACACATCCAGGGGTATAAAATAACATCTACAAGGCAGCATGATCTGATAATCATTGAACTTCAAGTGACTGATTGCTTTAATACACCATTGTTCATTTTAGGACACACACACTGGGTATTGAGCATCGCCTGGTCACCTGATGGAAAGAAGCTGGCTTCAGGATGCAAGAACAGTCAGGTGTGCTTCAAAAACAAACACATGTGATCCATAATTAGGTTTCAAAGATGCATTCATTAAACCTTTCTATTTTTCTCTTTCTCTAGATATGTCTGTGGGATCCAGTGACTGGTGCGCAGATAGGGAGGACTTTGACAGGACACACCAAATGGATCACTTGGCTCTGCTGGGAACCTCTTCATCTGTGAGCACTCGATCTATTTTTCACTTCCCTGAATTTCTCTGTTATTTGACTGCAGACCTCTCATTCAGACCCATTTTATATACGAAACTTTAAAAAATGTACAGTACTTTTACTCCTTTCTAAAAATTGAGTTTTTTAGGGAAAAAATAGTCTTTTGCGCTTCACATGGATCTGCATGCAGATAAATCCTGTGATTTGTGAACTACAGCTGGACTACAAATAAAAGCAAAACGACTTGAGCTACCAAAAATCTCTTCCCTTGCCTGATAATCTGTATGAATGTGTTTATAGAGATGGCAGTTAGTTGCATAGCAATTACAGAAACACTCCACTGAAATATTGCACTGTGAAATGAAACTGTAACACATGAATTCTGTTTCATAAGAAGCCAAACTTAATTTAAAAGCATTTTGTAATTTACAGTTATACAAATGATATTGTAGATCAGACTTGGACTCTTAAGTTATTCAGGAAGAGGCACATCCTTTGAGTCAGGCAGCCAATATATGTTCAGATATATCTAAACTACTTATTCAACAGCAGGATGGAGAGAGTGTCTGTTTTTTAGGCTGTTGGAAAAACAATACTGTGTTGGAAATGTGCTGTAATTGTCAGAGTAGTTTTGGCAAACAAATAAACACAAGGTTTCAGAAATGCCTTAAAGTTACAGACACAAGAAGTTAGTTTCCCTTAAATGTGAAGTCACTACATTGCAACTGTGCAGGTATTGATTATAATTTGATTATCATGTTGGACTAACTTAAACTTTGTGGTCTTATAGTTGTCTTTATTCTTATCCCTTTCAGTGATCCAGAGTGTCGGTACTTGGCCAGCAGCTCTAAGGACGGCTCAATACGTATCTGGGACACAGTGTTGGGACGATGTGAGAAGATCCTGACTGGGCACACTCAATCAGTGACATGCGTGAAATGGGGAGGAGATGGACTTCTGTACACTTCGTCCCAGGACAGGACTGTCAAAGTGTGGAGAGCAAAAGATGTAAGTCTGTGTGTGAAATATATGGTTTTAAAGGGTTATAAGAGTGATATGGTATGGGTTGTTTGTTTTTTTTCATTAATATGTTAAACAATATTGGTGTGTATTCTTGTGCATGAAACATGAGTAATCCAGTTCACTGTTTTTATTTAGTTATTGTTTTTCTTTTGTTTGTTTTTTGTTCCTTGTGCATAAAGAATGTAGGCTAATAATGCTAATATAGACAAATGTTATGGCATCAGAAAGGCATTTTCACCCAGAGAGCTGCTGCTGCCAGCTGTGTGGGGAAAATCCCAGCAGATCTGCAGTTTCTGAAATACTTATATCAGCTCATTTGGCGCCAACGACCACCTTCAAACTCACCTTTCTTCCCCTTTATGATGTTTGTTTTTAACTTCAGCAGGTCGTTCTGGCCATGACTTCACATCTAAATGCCTAAACCCATTGAGCTTCTGCTGTGAAGTTGATGAGATATTTGTGGTAACATGCAGTTGAGCATGTGTACCTAACAAAATGGCTGGTTATTAAATTTCAAGTATATACATACTGTTAACATAAAAAAATTGTTGCTCTTAGAGAGCCCTTGTGCAGGTTAGTTGAAAGGTTTTATGATTAGACTTATTAACAGCATGTTCATGTGTGGCTGAGACACTAAAATCTTAATGGCCACAGAGAGGATGAGGATAAGAGCAAAGAGAAATCCGTGAAGTGTTTGGATGAAACGTGTGTTTAGTTTAATCTCTTTGATGCAGGGTGTCCAATGCAGGACTCTGCAGGGCCACGCCCACTGGGTCAACACCCTGGCTCTCAGCACTGACCATGTCCTGCGTACAGGAGCTTTTGAACCCGCAAATGCCACTGTCAACCCTCAGGATCTCACTGGATCATGTAAGACCCAAAACACTTGCATGTTCTTTAACATTCTGATTTTTAGTAACTGATCATTGCCATGTATGGTGAGTTTTTGTTTGTTTTTGTTTTGTTTTGGGGGTTTTTTAGCATTTACTTTTTAATAGGTTTGACTCCAGAAAACAAAGTGTCACATATGCACCACACGGTCTGACATTTTACCATTTAGACAGGTTTTTTTAGTAGCAAAAAATGTGTGATATTAGAGTGTTTTGGCAGCACAGATACAGCTAGCATGGCTGCTGTGTGTTCGGTCACCTTTCTGGTCTCACAAAGTTAAAGGGGGTTGTTTTCATATAACAAGTTTTTCTTCTTCTCTCCAGTGGAAGAGCTGAAGGAGAAAGCCTTAGAGAGATATAATAAAGTCAGGGTAGGTACCCTTTGTTGAGATTTGTAAAAAGTCACATGTCCTTCCTCCCTGTTTTAGCGCCCTGACCTTTATCTTCTGCTGCAGGGCTCAGCTCCAGAGCGCTTGGTTTCCGGCTCAGATGATTTCACTTTGTTCTTGTGGAATCCTGCACAAGACAAAAAGCCTTTGGCCAGGATGACGGGCCACAGCGCTCTGGTCAATGAAGTGCTCTTCTCCCCAGACACCAGGCTTCTTGCTTCTGCCTCCTTCGATAAGTCTGTTAAAATCTGGGACGGACGCACTGGAAAGTAAGAGAATCACCATCACAAGGAATAATAAATTAATTTGCAAGTAATACAACTTTTGTCCAGGCGATGGTGCTGTACAGCCAAAGATGTACATCGTAGAGATTATGACTCTACCTGGTTGTGTCCTTTTGCCCACAGGTACTTAATGTCCCTGCGTGGCCATGTGGCATCAGTGTATCAAATAGCATGGTCAGCAGACAGCAGGCTGCTGGTCAGCGGCAGCAGCGACAGCACGCTTAAAGTGTGGGATATTAAGAGTGGGAAGCTCAACATGGACCTGCCAGGTCATGCTGATGAGGTGGGGGAAGGAAATTTGATATAAATACTTCCTTCTAAATGCTGATTACTGTTCCTGAATTACCTTAAGTCTTATCCGTGCAGGTTTACGCTGTGGACTGGAGTCCTGATGGGCAGAGAGTGGCCAGTGGCGGAAAAGACAAGTGTCTCAGAATGTGAGTATGATTCCAGTCAACCTGTCCATCCATCCATCTGTTTATCAGAGTTTCAGCATTTCCGCACACCTAAAACATCTACCTTGCGTTTTTTTTTCTTTCTTTCTTTAGATGGAGAAGATAACCACAGTTCTCTTCTATTTCTGGACTTTGACAAAGGATTGTCACATCATTTCCTTCCAAACAGCTGACAGCTGGAACAAGGGCAGCTAGACTTTATCTAATTACCCATTTGACTTCATAAGTATCTGTCACTAGTGGGAGTGTCAGAGAATGCAAATGCAGTCACAATACAAATGCCCATGTGGGAATATTAACAGTGCAAGAGCTTAAAAGCAATCAGATGAACCAGAATGTAAAATCATCTGCCTCTTAAATTTATTGCAAGTAGATTGTAAGGTGTAGTATACCTTCTCCTATTATCGTCTCATCTTGGTATACAATTCAATTTTAGATCAGGCGCTCTGACATGGCTTCAGAAACATACTCGGTTGCCATGCACATGTGGTTAAAAGCCAAACAAGGTTGTGCATCTATTGAAACCGATCCTGACACATGTTTATGGTTTCCTATTTTGGAGCAAGGAACTGCATATTTTCAGGACCATGTTTGCTACTTTGTCACCTTAGGCCTCACTAGATAAACTGTGAGTATCGGGTGGGGGCAGTGAAGCCTTCCTCTGTGATGTAAATGCAGATGGTGCTCGCCGTGCTCCTTCAGCCTTTAATCTCCTGTCAGCAAAGCTGCAATCTGCTGATTTTTCTGCCTCTGTGGTGAAGCCAAGTGTCACCAACTCTGTTTGAGTCACAGCCTGCACTGGAAATGCCAGGTTGACCATTTTTGTTACAGGAATGTAAGTATAAATCAGCATGTTTATATTAGTTTCCTGATCACACTCAAGAATCAGCTTAAAGTGTTCATCCACTTTAAGTGATCGTTTATTATAAAAGCACTGGTGGAAACCAGCATGTGAAATATATTCATTATTTACCTAAATGGGAAGTGTATTGAGCTCTGTTAGGTATGAACTCCACCACCAATCATCGGATTTGTTTATAAAAGCAAGATTTCCAGAAATATGTAATGGCAGTTCTTACTGTATAAATAAATATTTTTAACTAATCAGTGAAAGCAGCAGTTTTGTGCCTTCAACAGAACCTTGTCAGGTTTTAAAGCCACTTCAAACTGTCCTCTGATGTAATTAGGCTGTTGGTTGTTTGCTGGAACTTGAACTTATTCAAACTACTGTGCAGTGACTCACTGTTTACATTATGACTGTTGATAAAAATATAAACAGTTGGATATTGTTGGGATTCAGCAGTGAAGGATGTTAACCTGGTTAACAAGCATTTTGCTGCTTGGATTCTTTCACCTGAACTTTAACACGTGCCAGCTCCACATCTGAAAACCATTTTTGTGTGGCACATTGAAGTATTGGACGACAATGATGACCGGACAGAAGCAGTGATTCTTTTTGGCATTTAAGAAATGTTTATTCTCAAGTGAGGCCAAATTTAAGGAAGGTGTTTTTTGTTGGTCCTGAAATCTGTGAATAAATGTTTGAGGATGAGTTCAAAAGGAAACTAAAGCCAACTGAATCAGCAGCAGGTTTTCCAGAATTTTCTTGGCAATCACTGAGCAGAGGTTTATACTGAGCTGGTGGATAACATCCTGAAAGCTTATCAGCTAATGAGTGCCAGTTTACTGAAGGGGCACTTTTTACATTCTCCACTTTTCCACCAAATCTCTGTGATCAGCACGGGGAAAGATTTCATCAAGATATAACAGTGATGGAAGCTGATATCAGGGAAATTTTTAATCCTGAGCATGATTGGTAACTGCTGTTGGTTCTTGCAAAGTGAGATTGATGTGCAGTACAAACGGAAAAGCAAGTGCCTCAAACATGTTTTAGCACTCTGACCTCATATTATTTTGAGCTAAATCAGCAGAAATCTGCTTAAACACGACTCTGGTATCATCTTGTGGTTTGTTTTCAAAACAAATGGATCAAAGCATCTTTAGTGGGAAATTGAAACCCAGATATTGTGCTATTTTGAACTGTCGAAACATAAATTGGACAAGCTTTCTGTAATTATTTAAAATAAGTAGACGAAGATCTGGTCTGAAGTTCCCAGTAGCAAACGTTTCTTTTTTTTTTTTTTTTTTTTTTTTTGGTAGACCAGAGTAATCAAACTCACTCACTCATAATAATCACAAGTTTATTAGTAATATCTGGTTATATGCATCATACATGAGCATTGATGGTTTTCAACAAAAACACCAAACCTTTAATGTGCCCAGCAGGGATCAACAGTGACTGCCAAATCTCAAATGCTGTTTCCCCTACGTATGAAAAGCAGTAAACCTTAAACACAAAGTCCAAACAGTTTAAAAAAAAAAAAAAAAGTGCATTAATAAGTGAAAACGGTGGTAGAGACCTAAACAAACAATATTTTGCTGCTCATGGTTTAAAGATTTTCTGCTATTGAGGACGTTATGCTAGAGATCCTGCTGAAGCAGTTTGGCAAAGAGGACAAAGGCTTCTGTGGTGCCACCAGGTCAATCAAATCTGAGCCTCCCCCATTGATTGAGCTTCTGACATGGTACTGTGGAAGTTTCAGGCGCTGTAGATGTGATATGGAGGAAAAAAAAAATGTTTACTACATGTTGCAGATTAAAAATTATAAATTGTGCCAATATTTTGAAAACTTGTAGTACTGAAGTAAATTAGAGGAGCTAATTAGCAATTTTAGCAATCTTTAGCTTTTGAGATGCTTGACCTTCAGTTAAAGAATCTTAAAATTGCTTAATGTCCAATTAGTCCTTTTGATGAGTGAATCCATAAGCAGAACAGCTGAAGATTGAAGATTATTAAAGTAATATGGCTTATTTTCAGCTTGGCACAACCTTTCTTCCCCCCATGCTTCACGCCTGCATTTGCTTAAATGGTTCAGACTGAGGGTCAGAATAAAGCAATACGGATCAAATATTCCCAAATGAAGCCTTCATGTGCTGCTGTAGAGAATTCAAAGCTTTAAGAATCTTACCAGATTAGCAACCAAAAGCTCACCAAATCCCCGTGTAAAGACTGCGCTACATGCAGATTTGCTTCCTACATCACTAGATTAATCATCACTTCTGACAGGTTGAGACCCTGAAATGATCCGCTGGAGAGGCACAGGCTCCAGACCAGTTTGTGTAGCCTTGAGCAGCCTGCGAGCCACTGTCAGTGTGTTAGACTGATGCCACAGTAACATACATGCAGCAATACTTTGTACACAGCAGCGGCTGTAAAATGTTCATCTCAGAGTTCATCATAGAGACACAGAAAAGATATCCTGTGAATGTTACAGTGCGATGATGCCACAAGCACAGCAGGGTAAGCAACGGCAACGCTATGATGTGTTGAAACACTGCACAGATGTGTTAAAGCATCGCCCTCTCTGTCGTTCTCTGCTCAGTATAGTAAGTACTCAGTGAGTCAAAAGACACATTAATGGTTTCGTTACAAAGTGTTCACTCTACAACATGTAAGGTCACAACAGCCATCAAAAGCTAAAACAGTGGTCATGTGTTTTCTTCCCTTTTGTTCCCCTTCTAAATTTGGACCTTTGAGTCAAAACGTTTCCATTTGTTATATCATGTTTGTGATGATGAGATTTACAAAACAGAGCTTACAAGTTAGGTCAGGTGCACCGAACACGTCCTCCCCTCGTCTCGCCCTTCAAAATCAAATCATCTCCTGTTAGTCTGACATTGAACTATTTGGTGCAACTAACGTCTCTGCTTTTCCTTTTCAGTCACTTTGTTTAGAGTCTTTTAATTTATTTAGAATGTGTAACAGTGTGGAGACTGGCCGAGACGACATGTCATCTGCTCGTGGCCATCAAATTGATCAAGAACGAGATTAGAGGTGTTCAGTTGTGCATAGCATGAGGCACTGGTCTGTGCTCCCCCCACCTCTCCCGACTACTGGGTCTTCCACACGTTGTTAAGCAGTTTGACCACCTCCTCATAGATGACGAAGACTATGGCCACATCCAAGCACACGCGGCCAAGCCTGGGAACTGTCCCTTTATAAAACCTGCAGGAGGACGACAACAAGGCGAGATGAGGTTAGATGTAAGATTTTAAAAAAACAAACACGAAGACAAGCTAGAAAAGGAGGATATCAGTTACTGACGCTTGCGGTCCTTCTTGTTTCAAGATCTGGAAGGCACAGTCCATTGTGTTTTTGTAGCGGTGAGCCTCCAAACCCTACAAACCAGTAAAACAATGGTTTCCAAAAAGATAACCAGACGACAGCAAGAAATTCATTAGAACTTATGCTTCCCTACCTGCATCCTGGTCTTAACGACATCCAGAGGTGTATTTCCAAAAACGCTAGCCGCTCCCGCTGTTGCTCCAAACATGGCTGTGACGATTGGGTGCATTTCTTTCCTGGAATCATCCCCTTAGAGGTCAAATCCAAACATGCATTAATGTCCAACCCATGGGGAGGGAAGCCCATCAGTCAACTGTGACTGCTCTAACAGGCAGTACGCTTGCATGATATTGGAGCAAAGCACACTTTCTCACCTTTGTACCAATTGCGAAGTGCGTTCATGACATAAAATCGGATGGCCTGATTCGTTCCTTGTTTAAGCACGGTTGCCGTTAGGCCTTGATACGTCCCCCTCACGCCTGAACGGGTTAAAACAGTTTGACTCATTGTGAAACGCAAGCACACGTGCACATCTGTAGTTACAACCACTCGGCTGCTTTAGATTTCCCTCTCTTACCTTGCTCTCTGATAATTTCGCTGACTCCGTGAAAGAAGCCTCTGTAGCGAGGCCGGAGGGAGCACTGGTCGTGGATCAGCTTCACCTGCAAGATTTCATAAGACCAGTTTACTCACTGATGACACGACAGACCCGTGTAGTCACACACACGCTCCTCCAACGAACCTTGAGCGTCTCCATGGGGCAGACCACTATTATTGCCTCTGTTATTCCGGCGCCCAAACCACACAAGAGGCTCCGTGTGTTGTCTAGCCGCCCTGTCGCATCTCGCATTGGATTGCTGAGCATTTCAAACATGCCAAACCTGTAAGAAAGATTGGTTGCTTGACCGGGTCACCACCAGAGCAATACTGGCAAAAGTTATCAAAACAAATAAAGCGGCTGGTTTGAAATGCAATTTATCTATTCAGTTCAATTCCATTCCATTTATACAGTGCCAAATCACAACAACAGCTGCCTCAAGGCATTTATTATTGTAAGGTAAAGACCCTACAGTTACAGAGAAAAGCCCAACTATCAGGTGATCCCTGTGAGCAACCACTTTGGTGACAGTGGGAAGGAAAAACTTTCTTTTAACAGGAATAAACATCCGGCAGAACCAGGATTAGAGAGAGGCAGTCATCTGCTGCTATTGGTTGGGGGTGAGGGGGGAGACAGGACAAAAACGTTATCTAGAGTGAGTGTACACTGCTGCTTTTTCTTTATGGTCTCTTTTCATGTTTAAAAGCCCAGTTTGAAAAACATAGATGCTGGTTAGCTAAGTACTAAGAAATGCTGTGTCACTGATTCAACATCAGTCGGCTGCTTCATCAGTTTCAAGTTTGCAACCCAGCTCATCTGTGATTCTGCAAAACAAAAGGATGCAAGAGGCCCAAGTGCTTCCCTATCACAGCCACGCTTCTTTTGTTCCTTTTGAATTGTTTCGAGTGTGTGCGTGTGTGTGTGTGTGTGTGGGGGGGTTCTCACATAATCTTTATATTAAACTACTCTATATGATACATGCATCTTCACCTGACTGCAGACTTGGGTATTGAGCCATACAGCAGGGAGCTGAGACCTCTATACAACCCCCTGAGCCCATGGTCTTGCACAGTCAGCTTCACGCAGTCACCTGTAAGTACACAGCATGCCCACGAGTGAGTAGACCAGCACAAGACCAACTTCACATGTATGTCCCAGTGACCTACCAATCCCTCTGTATCGCGGCGGGTTTACTCTTGCATCTAGCTGCAGCTGGGTCTTGACATACTCTGTAGGGAAGGTGATACAGATCTCGATTCCTCCTGCGATGCCACCTGAATGAGGAGACAAGGGGAGAGGGAGAATCGCTCACTGTGCACAACTCTTCTTGAATGTTCTTAGGGCAGCAAAGGGGGGAAAGAGACCTTGCCAGCATTTTCTACTTCCGCATGAAAGAAAAAAACAAAAAGATGAGATGGTTCTGCAGCACAATCCCTTCAGCATCCCTTACATCATTTTTAGATTACCTCAGAGGTGCATTAAAGACTAACACTAACGTGCAGCTACATCATGCAGTAGCATCACTGCAGCTTTGACCCAGTTCTGCATGGTCAGCCTTAATGGGCGACAGATTGAGATTAGTCTGCGCTGGTTGTGTGTGGCAAGCACTAAGCGGCTATGAGAGCAGGGGTGGGGATCTGCCGGCTGAATAGGTCGTAAAATCAACCTGCGAGGATGGCCTTTCCGGGATGTGTTATTTTCCTCCCTCCGATCGCGGCAGCCGCAAGGCTCCTCCTCGCCGCGTACGACCGCTGGTGTGCCGGCACAGCGCCCAGGCCCGCCGCCGGACGCTGGGATGGAGGCTGCCGATCCGGAGCCGAGCTCTGGCATCCTCTCCTCACACCGCAGCTCTCGCAAGGCCCCTCACACACCGAAAATGGCTTAAGCAGCGAGGACATTTTTCTTTCTCGATTTTACGACGGTCCCACTCAAACAATATCAGACAACAACAACAGCAGCAGCATGGGAAAGGCGTAGCAATGTGGCGGCAGGCAGAGCATCAATATTCAAACAGCGGTCAGGTGATTGGACATACCATCGGCTGATCCGCCGCGCTGCCTAATGTCATTATTTGGTCACGTGATCTACAGGGGGCGGAGGCTTTTGGCGACCAATCAGGTGAAGGATGATGTTTGCCTGATGTGCGGAGATAAATTTATATCATCCGACTATAAGCCTTTACTGAATAAATTATTGAATATAATATAAGAATCTGAAAGAGGGGTGAATTAACATTACTGTACAGATAAATACAGATATGGTGCTTGATGTTTCAAGTAACCAAATTAAAATACCCCAGCATTTAGATAAATGTTACATTAGCCCACATCCTTTTTTATGTACGAGCTCTATACGTAATAATAATGAGGTGAGGTGTAGTGGCACAGATAATGATAATAACAGAAAAAAATTAAACGAATATGACTGAAAGCCCACAATACACTTGACTTCATGTGCAGTTAGGCGTGAGCTGTGTAAGCAAGAGTTTGGTATGTTGCTGTTGCCTCCTGTTCCCTTAAATAGAGCTCTCCCACACACACATATGCATGCATGCACACACGTGCACACTCTGCTTCCCTCATCACCCTTCGCTGAGAAACTAGGTCAGTGTTTCCATGCACACCCCCCACTGCCACTCACACCACCCCAGAGAAAAACAGGCAAGAGACAGAGAGAGCGAGTGAGAGACAGCTAGTGGGCGGGCAATCCACATAAAAATGGCCAGTTATTACTCTTTTGGTTTGATTATTTTCAAAAAAGATGCTTTTTATGCTTCACTCATTTATTTGTTTTTTTGTTTGTCCTTTGCTGGTCGACAAATCCCCGTGAAAGTGTTATTCAAACGGGTAAATTATGGCAGAAAAACACAGATCAGGAGGAAGATGAAGGTAGGAAGACAGCATTTCCTCCAGTGCTTCTTCCTCCTCTCCAGCAGCTTCATTAAAGCTGCAGATTCTTACCTGCAAGATAAAATGTTTAAAAGCATTATTGTGAGGGTGTGTGTATCTTTATTGTGTGTGCAGTCAGGTTGACATTGCTGTTTCGTCTTACGTGGATCTCTTTGAGGGAGCTTTGAGTTAAACTCATGTCTAGCAGCCTCGCAACAGTTCGGATTTCCAAGAATGCGCAGATGCTCAGCTCCACCAGACGCTCACACACTTTAACCAGCTCCAACAGCTCCTCATCCAAAGATTCACCGAAGTTGTTTGCACCGAAGTCCAGGTTTAGATGCTGCAGGATAATGATTTTGATTCAGTAACTAGGTTCATGTTAAGCCAGTTCTCCATCAGGCAACTGCTGTTCTTTAATTCAACGCTTAGTTCTTTAAACATAGTGTGTTACTAAAGACTGTCTCAGCCAATCTCTTGTAAAGTTTGTGGGACGAGGCCACATGCCCTTCAGTTCCCTCTTCTTGAAGCATCATTTACACAGTACTCATGTGTTGTATCACATTAAATGATTTCGCAAAGAAAGGCACCAGCCAGCCAGTGGATTTGAACCTTCTTGGGGATTGTTTAAAAATCTAGTAACAATCCCATCAATAATCCACAATAAATGCCATAAACAATGACCAATAGGCAATGTTATTCCTGGTTGCAGATGTAATGACATTGCTTGTGACTAACCAAGCTTGTGGACATAAGTTGAGAGAACGTCTGTTAATTTCAACTTCAGAGCCTCTGCAGATCAAATTCAAATGGGCTGATGTAATATATATAGCATACAGTAATGTGCTGATTGTAATGAGCAGGCATTCATTTTAACATATCATATCTACACTCTGAACTCTGTAATGCTGCCTGCTCAGCACCCTGACCTGAATGGTGTGTCTGTACTGAGGCAGTATGTCGCTGAGGAGAGGCTTGGGACTCCAGTCTTCGTTGGGCGAGTAGAAAGCAGACATGCAGTATTCACTCAGGGGAATCTCGGGCAGCAGCATCCTGGCGAGGCGATCATTGTTAACAACTTGGTTCACTGAAATCTTGACTTTGAGGTCTGGGCAGCTTGATGCCAAAGTTGCCCATGAGCTTCCACAAATCAGCTTGACAGACAAAAAGAAGCGGAGATGGAAATTAGACCTGTGGGGGTATTTTAAACCCTGTCTTCCTACCCAGGATCTATACATCTGCCATTACATTGTGTCCAACCACAGAAGCAGTGAATCCAGTTTTTGTTGGGGATCACAGCTACATCATTCACACATCCCCACACAATAATAAAATAAGGCCACTTGAAAGGTTCGTTTCATGCTTACCTGTTGATGTGGTTCTTTAAGACAGCAGTGCAGTAAAAATGTTTGCAGGGTATTGCCATCTCTGCTGGACTTTCGCCTCCCTCCTCCGTGTCTTTGCTGGAGTGCCATTAGAAGCTCATCTGACAAACAGGAGTAACTCAGCCTCAGATCGGTGAGACACTGCAACTGGCTCAGGTTGTCGGGCACGCTGGAGTTGAGGTAGACGTTCACCGAACCAGAAAAGAATGCTTCCAAATCCAAAGAGGAAATATAGCACCGGGGGTAGAAGCGCGTCTCATAATGTAATAAGGCAGAAAGCAGCTCCAAACCCTTGAAGTTAAAGGTTCAGAAACCATATAAAGATTAAGAAGACCACAATCAGTATAATAATCAATCTAGCCTAGAAAGCAAACATTGCCCAGTGAGAGGTCTTAGACTTTAAACTATCAGAAATCCATTTATGAAGTAATAAGGAGTGTTACAGCTCCACTGGGCTTGATATTTAGGAGTTTGTGATTGATGTGAACCCAAAAGTCAACATTTCTAGCTTGTGGTTGTCTGGCAGGAGAGGCTTTAAACACAAACTTACTGCAGCTTTATATGGAGACCTGCAAACTGGTAACTAAAATTGTGGCATTTATTATAAAACATTAAGGGAAGAATCAAGCATCACAAAGAAGATATTTGATTTAAATTAGAATATTAAACTACTTAGCTTCAATTCAGTTCAGTAATGTAGTCTTATGTCGCTGAATTTGAACATCTTTTAGTAACTTTTCACCAAAATTTAAGTTACTATTCCATATGAAGACTGATTAATTGACACACACAATACTTCGGCTCCAGTTCTCAGCTGATGAGATCTGTTCTGTGTTTTAAATAACTCTAGCACTGTAGTGAAGAGCTGGAAGTTGGGTGGTGATATATAGCTGCTGAAACATTATCTTAGGATGTGTGCTGTAGTCACCTGATGGATGCAGTTTCGCATCCCGCTCAGACAAATGGAGTTGAGTTTTGAGCTGCCTCTCTGGAGGAATGAAATCAGGCAGCCCACCACTGAGGCTCTGAGGCTTGAAGTCCAAGCGCTTCTGTCCAACTCCAGGTTCATGACGGCTAGCGAGCGCAGTGGGGCCCTCACCCTGTGGAGGTCGCAATGATAATAAGGTTGCAGTGTGAGTTTTTACTTATATTGCACAGGGTAACAGAGTGGGGCCCTAATTTGTGTAAAACCACGAGTTGGTTCAGACAGGCCTCTTTTACCTGATGAGCTCAGAAAACAGTTGAGTGATCGCTCCCTTCAGTCTCAGGGCTGCCTGGGTTTTCCTTGGAGGACACACAGTCACCTCCAACCTCTCCAAGTAGGCGCCCAGGTGGCTCACATAGGCAATGGTAGAGGAGTAATCTGGCTTCCTGAATTTGGAAATCCGACCACTGAAGTGAAAACGGCGGTGGCGCCAGAGAGAAGGTGAGCGCATGACGTTGTGCCACTGACGACAAACAAGAGCTGCTGTTTTGCGATCCCAGTCTGGCAGAAAACTGAATACACGCTCCAAGCACAGACGAGGAAGTGACAGCCACGTGATTTTCCTGTCTAAGATGCAGTCACAGCTGTCATCAGTGAAATATTCTCCTGTCTCTGGATCACTGTATTCCTGATCAATGCCATAATTCTCTTCTTCCCCAATGCTCTCCTCTAGGTTTTCCATGTTTTAATATTTGGATCACAAGGTTTCTGCAGCTTGTACTCTCACAGTGGACTTCAGTGAAAGTAGATGTGTGGGACACAGGCTAATCCCACTGTAGTTTAAAGAAAACATTGAAAAATGTTACATCAATATGTAAGGAATGACAGGGAGACTACCTACAGCCACAAGGAGTCCAACAGCCAATGAGATTCTAGAGGAATTTGGCACAGAATATTGTGACATCACAAGGAACCAGCTCAGTTTTCTGTTCAAGACATTCCATTCACTCCCTTTAAAACAGGCTGCTTTTATGAAGGGTTTATAAATTGTAACTAATCACGTTATAATGAATAGTAATTGACTCATTTTCATTTTAACATTAGTATATGGCCTCTTTTCACTCCCCACATGTATATACCACTGCTATGGAACGCCAGGACTGCCATAATGAATGAATTAAATACACCATTAAATAATTAATTAAATGTGGCAATAATTAATTAATTACATGTGTTATAACTATTTATTTAATTAATTAATTCCAATTTTAATTAATTATTGCCACATTTAATTAATTATTTAATGGTGTATTTAATTAATTCATTATGGCAGTCCTGGCGTTCCATACACTGCAGCATGCCATTAAACTTTATATCCTCTCTTTCTAAGTCTGTGTTTTCTCTCCTCACCCACCAACCAGTCAGATGGCTGCCCCTCCTTGAGTCTGTTTGAGTCTGTTTGCTTGGGTTTTCTTCGGGTACTCCCTTATCTGCCTGAATTTCACACCGGACCATGTCACAGGCTGACTGACACAGATAGCTTCTCTTTAGTGTCTTGGTTTGTAAAGTAAACTAAGATAAAATTGCATAAAAGATGGACTTTGCACCAAAAAACAAGCCAATAGGTCACATTGTGACAGCAGTTCACAAAGACAAGGGAGTAAAGCTAAGATGGAAGTTGAAGAGCTGAGCCAGTGCAGTTTTTTCTTATGATTTAACATTTACATGACAGCAGATAAACTGAATGTGGAAAAACGGAAACTATGTTATTTTTTCACAATAGGGGGGATTTTGAGCTGTTTTTGAAACTTTTTTATGGGTTGTTATTGATCAGTTTTACTTTTTAGGCTCCCTTGACATCAGATTGGACTGCATGAGGTCAAAAACCTCAAATGAGTGTGATAAATCAAAGAAAAAAAGGAATTAGGGGAAATAAACAAAAGGGGATTTGTAGTAAAGATGAAATTTAAAAAATAGAGAAGTGGAAAGACAGAACATACTGAGATATACCCTACTTATAAACACTTATTAACTCATTAAGTCACGTATAAACCTGTCCAGTGCTAATGGTGAATTTATTGTCAGTGTATCCAACAGACAAGACATGTATATGATAATGCCCCTGATGAATATCCAATAAGAATGTTCTGCCTAAAGATCTTAAGTTAAAAAAAATTTCTTAAAATAAAATAAGAATGTGAGTGCATATTTGCGCCATTTAGTCCATTTCTAACATTATTTATTGAAAAAATACAATTAAAAGATCTAAAAAATCTTAATTGACCCTGTGCACGAGAAAATGCTAACTTCCTGGTTTGAGACCGGACGTGGGGTTGTACATTTCCGGTAGCTTTACTTTGCGGTCAATCGCTACTGCGAAGATATACTCCAAAATCATGTCCAAAACTCGAAAACGGAAAGATCGCGTTAAGTTACAAAGAGCAGAAGGTGGGAACACTCACCACTGTTGTGTCATAAAAAATCTAATGATCAATTTTGAAGTTTAAAGAGTTTAGATCGATCAGTTGTTTACATCGCTCAACACAAGCAGAACCGCATTACTGCAGCAGAAGACACATCGTCCACATTCAGAAGCACATCTCTGTATAGTGACTGGTCTTATGACTTAAACAGGCAAATGTTCAGCATTCAAACTACAGGTGAAGAATAGTCAAACCAGATCTTTCCCGTTATGTCGATATCAGCTAGTCAAGTACACACCTACACAGCATGTTAACAAACCGTGAAAAAAGCCACACAAAAAATGAATGGTAAGAGTTTCTATACATTAGTATTTACGAAGGGTATGCTGTGACTTACCTTCAAAATTACAGTGGTCCCTCGCTAATAACGTGGTTCACCTTTCACCTCGCTGTTTCACAGATTTTTTTAGTGCAAGTTTGCACGTTTTTTTACGTCACATTGTGTCCTGCCACTGCAGAAGATCTCCTCCGTGACGATTGCTAGCAGTGTGACTCTGAAGTGCAGTACTGTATGTCCACGATGTCCACCAAACGTTTTGCACCGTCAAAAAATACAATTGGCTACTTGATTTCACCTATCGCTGGTTATTTTTACAACATAACACCCGCGATAAACGAGGGACAGCTGAGAAATATAACATTTGAATCCCTTTTCTCTTTTGTTCTGAGGCACAGGGAAAAAATATCGACAAGTCGATGAACATCATTTACAGATATATTGGGTAAATGCCCAAGACATCTATAGAAATGTAAATCGCCGCTTGATTCATTCATTTGCTTAACTTGTTTTGGACCGTAAACAGGGCGTGAATAGGACACCGGAAACAAAGCTCCCCACAGGAGTTTCCGCACCGGAAGTAGCATATGCTAACGTGCACATGGTCATTTTTAACATAGGGATGTAGACCAGGAAAAGGAAGAGGATGACTTCACCTTGCTCAGTTAAAGTCACAGAAGTTCAACATTGAGTAAAAATAATAATATAATAATAAGTGAGGAATAGTGATGACAAAGCTTAAGTGTAATAAATAGATAGATATTTAATAGCACAAGCAGATACTGCACAACACTAACACGCTAAAGGCTTCCTGAGAATATTCTAATTTAGACAGCAGACACTATTTTTAATAACAAAAAAGAAACGTTTTCTTCATCTATTTGTTTGACTTCCTCAGATCTTCAAACAGCAGACACTTTGCCTGTGCAGACAGAAAGAAAGCAGAGTGACATAAACTGCGGTATCTTTAGTGATGATCTATTTATGTCTACGTGGGCTTAGCTTAGCCAAACCTCATGCCAGCGTAGTGTGTCAGGGGGCAAGTCCAGATGGCAGTGTGGACAGGTGTGTGTCTGATAGTGCACTTCCTGGTTTCTCTGTCCCCTGCAGGGCCCCTCGCTTCCCCACAGTGGGTGACACGGCGAGTGGGACGACCAAGCTACACCAAAGTGTGGCCGAGGGTCTGTTTGGTAGCTCACTTTTTGACCACTAGAGGGCAGCGGTGACGAATCAGAGTCGTCCTGCTGTTCAAGAAAAGCAGAGGTCTGCATTACAGTAGAGAAAAGAGCTGTGCACAGTGACTTCAGGCTTAAATTTAATTCGAGTCTTTAAAAATTACACAAAAAAATGCACAGCAATAACAAATCCTCTATTATTTTATATGTGTGTGTTACATTAGAGAAAACTAAATGAATGGGGAATGCATGAAGCATTTTCTCAACACTCCCTCTAATGGAAAATATATTTTGTCATGAATTTAAAAACCTGTTTTGTAGTTTCAGGGCGATACTCCGAGTCAAGAGACCTCAAGCAGTACCAGCAGGGTTCAGGTGGGTGATCTATAAAAACACAAATGGCAAAGAAAAGCACTTAAGCAGCATTGGCTCTAACCCATTTACATTTAAATAGTCTCACACAAGCAAGTGCTTTCAATAAATGCACCCTGCTGGCCCCATGCATCTGTCAGCTGTGAGTGTGACCTACTCTGTGTGTTAGAGGGATGAGATAACACAGAAATGGGGGACAACTCTTCTTCTGTCTGCAGGGAGGACGATGGGAGGCACCCAGTATCGTCCTGGGTGTCTGTGGCTACCAGGGTGCTGTCTGGTAACACTTCTGCACCGCTGCACTGATCGTCTGCACCCTTTATCAAGCACACAAACAAAATGACACGCTAAATGCTCATTTGCTGTTTCATATGAGTTGCACTGACTGTGATCGATAGAGGTTTTGTTTATATTATATTTCATTTATGTGGTTTTGTCTCATCTGACCTGGCTTGGCTCTCCATCTCCATCATAGTGTCCTCCATCAGTCTGGTCTTCCTCATCTGGTTCCTGGAGGCTTTGTGACTCATCGCTGTCCTTGCCACAACTCTGAGTCACTGTTTCGGCCTGAGTAAAAGTTATCCCACTGAAGTTTGAAAGAGAGACAGAAGAATTAAAAAACATGCCCTCCTAACCGCCTGACTACAAGGTTATCAGCCAATCAGTCACCAGCTGCCTTACAAGGGATCAGCCTCTATTGTTACAGTCAGGGCGACCTGATTAGTCGTAAACATTCATTCTCCCCTCGCCTTACCTTTCGATGCTCTGGCCCTTTTCCTCATTCTCTCCCTCCATCCCACCTCACGTGTGACCCTCCCAGGGTGACTGCTGGGTTTTTCTTCTTAATCCCACTTGGTCTATTTTATTTATTTATTTGTTTTAGCTTTTCCCTCTCTTCCACCGCTCTGTCTGCCTGCTCTCTCACTGCTCTCATCCCTCCCTCACTGTGTGTGAAACGGAAACTCCAGGCTTTCAATATTTGATGTGTCTGAATAGCTCACAAGCAGGTTTCTGTAAAGCATGATCAGGTGATTCTCTGAGTGTTGGAGTCGGCTTTGCCCCAACATCATCATCATATTGTAATTCCACTATTCCCCACGAGTAAACAACACAAAATAAGTTTATTTTCAAACACAAGGTCACTATCAATGAATAAATTAGCTGCTATTTGATCTTTGTCCGTCTGTATGATTTCTGCTTTGATAAATTATTCACTATGCTTCTCAGATTTGACAGTTGACGGCTGATGAAATATCAGGTTAAATATTCACATATTCAGGTTTCAGATTGGCGTGTGGCTAATTAGACTGAGACCTGGTGAACGTGTAGAAAGATGGTGCAGGTGAGTGGGAAACATCATTGGGAGATGAACAGGTCATTCCCTACCTTACTTTCTACTGAGCAAGGTACTTGTAATCCACTTGGGTTCCTTCCCTATGATAGCCTGTTATACAGTACTGTGCAAAAGTCTCAAGCAACTGCTCATTTTTTATATATTTTATTTCCAAGGAGCCAGACTTTTTAAAGTGGTCTTGACCAATAGTTCTCCAGGCTTTCTGAAAGTATTTCAGAGCTTTCCCTTGGACATTGCCTGTCTCTGAACACTGACCTATGAATCATTCAAGCATAAAAATGGAATTTAACTCAAGGGACGAACCAGACAATTTAGCATATAACCAATTTTAAATAATATCTATAGGCACTTTGTCACTGGATGCCTGTTGCAAAAATATAGACATTTGTTTGAATCTATGAAAAATGTCAAAGATATGTTTGACAGACATAAAATAGTATATCTGCACCCACAAGGTGAGAGAAGAGCTATTAGCTGAAAACATGACACATCTCAGGATGGAGTGCAGTGTATCCTAAACAATTTTGAGGAAACTGGACAAAGTCCCCATCCATCTATTCTCTTCTGCTTATCTTTGTCACTGTCGGAGGGCGGCTGGAGCCTATCCCAGTTGTCTTAGGGCGGGAGGCGGGGTACACTCTAGACAGGTCGCCAGTCTGTGGCAGGGCTAATCAAAATAGGTGGTCAGCCTAATATACTGTCTACAGATGAACAGTATCTGGAAGACATGTGCTTAAGAAATGCTAAAAAATTCAGATCCTCTGTGAGACATACCTGACAGAGGATCTGAGAGATGCATCTGACCCTTCAGTTGATCCATCTACTGTTCAATGAAGCTTTATCAGAAATGGCCACAGTGGAAGGATGGCTTTCAAGAAGACATTATTAAGGAATAAAACCAAATTCCACAAGAATTGGATCAAAAATCTGTGGTAACAGGACTTATTGAGTGATGAATCCAAAGGCGGAATTTTTGGTTTCGTCAGATGCGGATCCACCATGAAACACCATTCATTTTTCGGTGATCCCAAACACACTGCCAATGCAGTAAAAGCATACAGCCGAACTCAAGGATTGGCCTCCCCAGAGCCAAGACCTTATCATTATTTAAGCAGTGTGGGATCATCTTAATAGAGAAAAAGACAAGCAACATCCAAAGAAGATCTGTGAATATCCTCAAGAAGCCTTGGAGTACTATTCCTTGTCAAGGTCTGCGGAGGCAGACCGTGCGGAAAGGTGTGTGGTGGACCCAGGTGCGAACACAAACGAGGATGCAGGAGTGGATTCCAACCAAAACGAGCCTTTTATTATGGCTGATGAAAAGAACAAAAACAGAATGAGGGCAGCATACGTGTAGTACTCAACAGAAAACCTAAACTGGACAAAACTAAGGAAAGACTATGGCTGGAGGTACAGAACACAGGAGGTGGTAACACAGACGACGCGAGACAGACTGTAAAAAACACAGAGACTAAATACACATGAGGGATGATCAGGGGAAGTGGCCACACATGGGAACACAGCTGACACACATGAACTTAACGACAGGACAGAAGGAGTGAAACTGAATACACTGACCGTGAATATAGACTTTCAAAGTAAAACAGGAAACATGGAGATTAGACAAGACACATGAACCGGGGAGACGTAGTACAGGGGAGATGACATAACCGACAGCATGGACTTGACAATATAAGACACGCAGACATAAACACACGAAGGGCAAGGGAGACTTAATACACGGGTAATATGTACAAATGGCTGGACTGCCTTAGTGACCCTAAACAAAGAATAAACATCAAAATAGGCTAAAACACAAAACACTGGGTCGCACGACCCAGGACCATGACATTCCTTAAATTAAAAGAGAGTTCAGGTTGCGTTGAAGAATAAAGGTGGTCATGCCAAATACTGGCGTTAAAGCTCATTAGAATTGTACAAACGGTGTTTTCTACAAACTGTCGTACCTATTTCCTATTTTCCTAGCAAAATATAAAGAAAACTGAAGTGTGGCTCAAGAATTTTGCACAGTACTGTACTTCTATAATATCACATTTCAGACAGAAACATTTTCCCATGCCATTTGAAAGCAGCCACTCTGGTCATTCATGAGTAATTAAGAAGGATTCATTCTGGTAATAGAGTATTTTCACACAGCAGCACCATGACTGCATTGTAAAGCACTCAGTCCACCAGCAGATGGAGGAAGAGAATTTCATCTGTGGTTCATAAACCACAGGTAGACCAAAACCACATTATACTAAATCTTGGAATTTCTCCTACACATGTTTGCCTTCAATTTTATCCATTTTTATCCATATTTAATTTTGTGTCCCCCGGTCCTGGAGTATCTCTTGCATGAGCCTCTGTCTTTTTAGCTTTCAGATTCTGTGGGCTGGCGTCTTCATTTGACATGAATTCTCCTTTTAGAAATTCAAAGTAATCCGGTAAGGTATAAAAAGCAGCACACATGGGTGAAAGCCATTTCCAACCACCCTTATTAACTACACTATGTGACTTGGGTTTTAATTTCAGGCCTTTTTGTAAAGTGTGTGTGTGTGTGTGTGTGTGTGTGTGTGTGTGTGTGTGTGTGTGTGTGTGTGTGTGTGTGTGTGTGTGTGTGTGCCTGTATGCATACTTGTATCTCTCAATTTTGCTTCTTGTATGCCAGCACTCTCACTTATGTGTGTGTGTCTGTGCGCGTCTTCCTGTAAATGCACGGCAGGTAATGTGAGTGTATTTCCTGTGTGTGTGTGTGTGTGTGTGTGTGTGTGTGTGTGCCTGTATGCATACTTGTATCTCTCAATTTTGCTTCTTGTATGCCAGCACTCTCACTTATGTGTGTGTGTCTGTGTGTTTGTGGGAGGAGGGAGACAGGAACATAAGTGGAGATGACTCACCAGTCTTTTGTGACAGTGGTGCAGAGAGAGTGCTTTTCACCCATTTCTCTCCCTTGGGGCTTGCATACAAAACAAGAAATGGAGAGAGGGTAAAGAAGAAAAGGAGAGGAAGATTGGGTGTTAGGAAGCATTAGGGGGGATTTGGGGGAGGGGGGGGGGATAATTGAAGGAAAAAAAACTGGGAGAAGATGGCAAATGAGTGTAGAGAGCTGGACAAAGAGAAGCGAAGAAAAGATGAAAGGAGTGAGCAAAAAAAAAAAAGACTAGGGTTGCAAAGATCATAAACAAAGGATGCCGTTTCACGGGAGAGGCACTGGCAGCTCTGCCTTTGTTGTCCTAATGGCTGGTGAAAGCATTGTTGATGGGCCATATTGTGTTCAGCGTAGGTAGTAACAGATGAATCAACAAAATAAAAGGGGGTCACAGTGACAAGATTCAGATTTAATTTGGAAAAAGCATTCAGGTCAGGAGTGTGTTAACCCTTTGAGCAGCTTTCCTGAATATCTGCCTACCTTTACTTATTTATCGGCAGCTTGCCTACTTGGAAATAATTCTGTCAAACACAAATGAAAGTCATGAAAATTTATTGTGCATGTTGATTTGTATTCACAGCATTTTAAGCTAATTTATGATAGCAGTAAGTTTATATATTTTTTTGTTTTTCTTCTGCTTTTTATTGCAGTGTTTGGATCCTCAGGACCTAAAAGGCCTGCTTATTGAATTTTAAGCTCAAGATGTTTAGAGCTCCGTGATGTAAATGTTCAGCTAGAGACCATTTAATGCAACAGGTTGATGATCAGATCCGTGAGTGTGGTGGTAACCAATACATTAAAAAAAAAAACACACACACACCCCATAATTATAGTTCTGTTAGAAGGTGCTTAATGGTAACGCATTAAATGTACCATTTCTGCAGCAATGCCCTGATTGAGTCACCATCCCATATTTCCCTCGTGCTGCTGCGCAGGTTTTCAGTAACAACCCGTCAAATATAAAAGGCTGCAGACCTCACCAGGTCAGAAGAGGCATCCCATTAGGCCTTTGTTCTCTCAAACTCTGCAGCCATTCACAGTTACAAACGCAGCGACAAAGGTGTCATGTAACAGGATAAACTCTAATTAGCGGCATTTCTCAGTTTCAAAAGAGTTGTGGAAATCAGCAGCTTAATAGGAGTTTAAAAAGCAACATGAGGCAGCTCACAGACCTCCAGCAATTTCACATCATCCCATGTTCGAATGTGACGATGATGAGAGATGAGATAGCCTTTATTTGTCAGTTGCTGTTGCCCACAACTGAGATGACAGACCTTGCCGACCGTACATACAATGCACAAACATCACATTGGGGACACAGGTCAGGCTAGGTAGCAAGGGAAAAAAAAAACATCGAAATGTGTAGCACAAAAGGATAATACAGGAATGCACAGATATCAACACACCATAACACAATAAAACACAGACAAGCCGCATGGGAGAGTATTCTAGTGTGTACAGCTGATCTGGGACCGCTGCAGTCTTCGATTGCGCCTCCAGCTGATCCAGTGTCCACATCGGATGGAAGGTAAGCATGGGAGGAAGCGTTGGATTCGGGGGAGTGAGGGCGTATCAGTATCTGTGTACATGTTTAGTGCGTGTGTGTGTGTGTGTGTATCCCGTGTTCAGCTGAGAGAAAGTGTCACCACGCCCGGTTAAGCAAAGGTCAACAGTCTCCAGCGGACCAAGGTGGCCTTGAAGGAGGTACAAAGAGTTCTGATAACAGTCCTGTTATCATGGGAAGAATTTGTTGTTCCAGTCAGCTTCAACCTTTTGCAGGCCTTCAGCTGGCGCCAGGGGGGCCGCATGAGTGAAGATGGTGAATGTTTGGGTTTAGTGGAACAACTGCATCCAATTTTTACAGTTGGTCTAATGTCCATCACTGGTCACCAATTATCTCAATTCCCGTTGTTCTTCTCCAAGATCTTTTCCATACTTCGTTCAAAACACAGTCTGAGTACTCACAGCCCTGCCAATTGTCTATCATGTCAGCCAGCCTTATAGGATTTTGAACAGCTGTAGCCGCTTCTTGTTCTTCGATAAGGTCCAAGCCAGCTCCAATCAGCCCGAACTCTGTTATCGTGGTTCCAGATTGGTAGATGTCGTTCAATGTCCTGCATCGAGAGTGTCGCCAGACACACGACGCAACCGACCATCGAGTATCTGGCAGCAAACGTCTCTGCAGGACAATCGGGCTCTCCCAAGCCCAGCAGGGTGTCAATTCCGTTACGGGACCAGTTGATCAAATCTTTAGGTTTTAGAGAACAAGACTGAGAAACTCTTTGAGGGTTAGAGTTAGACAAGACTAGACAAACACATAGAAGCAGGAGCAGGGAAGATAAGGGAGGGAGGGTGGGAAAGATGCGTCCGCCTCCTCCGAGAGCCAAAGAAGACCGTGAAGTCATATTGAGAAAGGTGAAATAGATGTTCAATGGGAATGCTGGTACAACCTGCAGCTTTTGTGCCTTTTAACTTAGTTAAAGCGGAATATAATCAGCTAAAATCCTTAATTTGTTTTTTATAATTAGGGCCACAGTTTGATGGCTAATGAAATGTTTATAGCTTTATAATTCAGCCTCTCTACAACCACAGTGGCTCTTAAATCGGATAATCAAGATGTGATGGAAGTGCAGAATTTCAGCTTTAATTCAAGGCGTTTAACAAAGTTTTTGCATGAGATGTTTTTGGATTTGCAGCCAATTTCATACATAGTGCCCCATTTTCAGAGGCTCAGAATTAATTGGATAATTAGGTCTGGTCCCTCCTTATTTAATGTCAAATGAAGCAGACATAATATATGGAGTTGATTCACAGTGTTGAAATTGAGTTTTAGAGCCTTTTTTTTAACTGTAGTTTTAAATATGAGACCCGAAGAGATGTCTGTGCAAGTGAGGGAGGCCATCATTAGACTAAATAAAATGAAATAAACACATTAGACAGACAAAAGCAAACTTAAGGCACGGCTGACTAAACAATCGACAACATTTTTAAAAATGAAGGAATGCAGTGGCTAGCTCAGCAACACCAAAATACCCTAAAAAACACAGAAAACAACTAAAGTGCACAGTGATAGAATTATTACCTTTGTTGATGTCCTTTTTCAGCTCTACAATCCAGGGAAATCTCGGTGAATAGAAATACAGATGGTTTTACAACATGGTGCAAACCACTGGTTACACTCAAGAACACTTTGGCAAGATTAGATACCTAAAAGAGCCGGCATTGTTGTAATTCTTAAACAGTTAATTAAAACCCCTTGAATTAAAGCTGAAAGTCGGCACTTCAGTCACTCATTGATCTTTTGATTTCTGGTGGTGTGTACAGAGGCAAAACTACAAAACAACTGTGTGTTTGTTTAACAAATTATGGACCTCACTGTAAGTACAGCCCCAGCATGAGTATGAGCAACGGGAGAAGAAAAATACATCAAAATAAGGCATAGAAATATTTAATTGGCCCAAGAAGAAAACACAAACCATGTCCTGTTAGCAGCTTAATATCAGTGGTTGTAAAGGGGATTTGGTCATTAAAACACTATAGAGTTTAAGCCCTGCACCTCACATACATACATATCGTGAATTCTGTTTAGCTAATACCATGCTGACATCTTAAGTTAAAGGTGGGATCAAAGTCCGACTGTTATAGAAATTCCAGGAGCGTTATTTAATCAGATTTTGAAGGCTACTCAATATTTATATCACAGTGGCTGACATTTTTCCTCACATTTCTGCTTCTGTGAATGCATGGGCTTCTTGGGGCCATTGCTGATGAATTGTTGTGCTGTCAGACTCTTCCGTGCCAGGAGCTGGATGTATACCAAATTTTGTGCCTGTGAGAGTTGGAGCCTTTTGAAAGATTCAAATAGCATTTTAATTATAGCACACCCACCAGGCAACATATAAATGATTACTATAAGGACGTAATGTGATCTAAAGCTTGACACACAATTATCCCTTTGTGCTGGAAAAAAAAATGTAAATCGCGATTGTGTAGTATGTCACAGAAACATGAATGAGGGAATGTAAATAGCCACATCCCAACAATTCTCTTTTTGTCCGCCGCTTGGCAACAAGGTGGGAGAAGAGGACTTCATGGAAGCTTCCTTTTTTTCATAAGCTGCATCCTCTGCACAGACTTGACGCGTGATCAGAGCGGTCATGCTTAGTCACGTCGTCATGTGTCAGTTCTGAGAAACACTGAACTGGATTCACTCAGACATTGTAAATTATACATTATCACACCGACTTTATACAGCTGTTTGTCTGTATTAGGCAATTATTCTAATACGGGCCAGCATGTGTGGCAGTTATTATAGGCCATGCGTGTAGCGTTGCTAACTCACAGAGCCTTGAATTCTGATAGAGCAGTGTAAAACAAATGGGAACACAGAAGAAAATCACTGAGAGGATTAGCTGCCTTTATCAGGTTAGATTAAATTTGATTTGTGGAACGATCTTGCTGGACTTGGGCCACAGTTCCCAATTTAAAAATGCTACATGCTGATGTTTTTTAAAAAATGTCCTAATGACATCTTAAAGTGCCGTCCATAAAAACATGTACTTAAAAAAAACACTATACAGAGGACAGGACATCCCTCTTGGTTCTTTGCTAGATGTCATCAAATCGATCATTTAAAGGGCAGGGCTCTGGGGTCAGATCGACCCCGAGTGTCATGATGATGTCATCTTTCTGAATTAATTTACTTACTGTGCTGGTTATGAGGTGACCAGCATGCATCAGTGATCATACTGAAAAAATGATGTATTTGAATTTAATATTTGACATAACATTTTTTAAAAATTAACTCAAACTTGCACTGCAAATTTGACCTTTTTTACTGATCTCACTGAGGCCTCAGTACAGCCTCAGTACAGCCTCTGAGCATCTTTCAATCATCTTTCACATTCAAACGATGGCCGGGAATTTTTTTAAAATGTCCAAATCAGTCAGATGGGATATTAAACAGACTTTGCCCCTCCAGCATCTTGGTGCAAAGTCAGTGCAGTGGCCAGTCAAGCCCATGGTCTAGGTAACTGTGGAGAGAAATTACAGCGAGGGGGTGTCATGTGTCCTGCCAGTCCCCATATACTGCCCATTAGTATGAGTGAAACACTTAGGGCCTACTTCTATTGCCTAAATGCTTTATGACTGAAAGGAGTTAGTTAAGATGTCATGTGCCACAATTTTAGGGGTTTCTTCAAACTACTTACAAGCTTTGGAGTCTTCCTTTGAGAGTCTAATCACCCTTGAAAGTAGAACCGGGATGTCTGCTTCTGGCAGTTATAAGAAAATTATGACAAATAGCATTTGAAAATAGCAATCTAATAGCAGAAGGGAGACAGGCCCAGCTGTCATCCATATTTCTGTGTACTGTTTTTGTCCACTGGGCCCTGCGAGGGCCGTCTGACCCAGTGTTTTGAGTTTTCTTATATTTTGATGTTTATGGTTTATGTTTAAGATCATGTAGTTATCTTCAGCTCATTCTATTTTGCCTAGGTTGCCATTTTAGTTCAGTGTTTATTAGATTCCCCTTGTGTCTTCGACCCCAGTGTTTAGGTCTCCCTCACCCTTCATCCTGTCTCCTACTCGTTTACATGTTTTCCCTTTGTGACCCATTACTTCTGTCACGTGTGTTTCCCCCTAGCCATCATGCTCTGTTTGTGCTTAGTTGTGTCAGTGGCTCCTCCCCAGTCCCCTTTTCCCTCTGTATGTATTTATAGTGTGCATGTTCCTCGTTGGTTCGCCATGTTAAGTCTGCATGTCTTAATCTGTCATATATAGAAGAGCCACCTTGACATGCATCTAAAGGGCAAAGGTCACTCTTTCGACAATGCCATTGTTCACATATTGAACAGAGAGGACAGATGGTTTGAAAGAGGAGTGAAAGAAGCCATCTATGTTCACTGTGAACGGCCATCTTTGAACACAGGCGGTGGTTTACGACACCAACTGTCTGTCATCTATAATCCAGTTTTGAGATCCCTTCCCAGACGCCTTAACGCCCACTCACATCCTGGGCCATTTGACCTCAGGAAATCACATGGTAAGGTGAGGCTAAGTTTCACAATCGGTTCACCTGAAACCTTGGCTGATTGTGACCCACACCCATTTTCACACCTTGGCTCATGTGATTAGGTAGAGGATCAATAGGGGGTCCATGACCCTCTTGGGGACACTCCCATAGGGCTTAAATCTGGGATTCTCCACCAGTTGCTCTTAGAACTGAAGAAGCTTCTCAGCTGAGAGGTGAAACGTCTTCAAGGAATCTTAAAGAAGTCCAGACGCTTTTCTTTCCAACCTCCTTAGACTACAAGGCCCTTCACAGACAATCTGTTATATGTTTCATGTCTGCGTGTCCTATGTTGTCAAGTTTGTGTTGTCATGTCTGCGTCTCATCATGTTTCCTGTTTTATTTTGAAGAGGTCTGGTGTTCCATGTTTAGTGTGTTTAGTTTCACTTCCCCTGTGGTGTCATTATGTTCATTCTAATCAGCTGTTTTCTCATGTGTTTCCACTTCCCCATATCACCTCCTGTGTATATTTAGTCTGTGTGTTTTCATTCATTCCTTGTCTGTTCATCCTGCTGTGTGATTCCATCTTTCAAGGTCTATGAATTGATGCCAAACGTCAGGTTTCTATGTTCACGTTCCAGAGGTTTTTATGTTTAGACTTCGTTCTCCCAGTTTAGTCTATTGTTTCGTTTTGTCTCTGCCTTTTGTTTTTGTACTGTTTTACCAGCCTACAATAAACGACTCACAGTTTCAATCCAATCCAATTCAATCCTACTTTATTATAAAGTCCTTTCCAGTAAAAAATAACCCTTATTTAAGATCAAGTTTAGTTTTCGTGTGTCTGCAATTGGGTCCACCTCCTCTCTCCACACAGTCGGCTTCTCCGCTAACTGTGACACCCTCAGGTTAGAAACCAGTTTAAATGCCGGGTGGCCAGAAGCATCAACTGAATAATAGAGTTGCATTGTGTTTATCTGGGCTTATAAATAGGGAAATATCAGTTTAAAAGACAATATGTCAAGGTTGTGTTTAGTGTTTGTTTCTGCTGCCTCCAAGAAGCAGGTAGTTTACTGCTTAAACTACCTGCTTCTTCTTCTTTCGGCTGTCTCCATCTTATCCTATCCTGACTATGTCATACCAACCATCCTCCTTCCCAACATCCATGAATCTTCTTTGATGGACTTGCTCTTTTCCTCGTGCCTGGCAGCTCCATATTCATCATCCTTTGTCACCTACCCCGCCCCCCCTGTCAAAACCATCTCAGACTTCCTTCCATGTTGCTTTAAACTATGAGTTAAACTCATTCAAATCACATTTTACATTTAAATAAAACTAATCCATCTTAAAGTTGCTTAAAAGAGCACTCAACAAACAAACTGTCATTTTTCCTTGTATTCTTCACCAGCATCGCTATAATAATGTTTTTCACATGTGTCTAAACAGAAACTGACTGAAATGGTGAGAGACATAGCAGATCTCACACAGCTTTGTTTTATTCCCCGTGACCCGTAAATAAAAATATAGCGTGTAAAATGCATCATAAAAAAAGTGACTGTGATTTCTTCTTTATGTTTAGCCAAAATTAGAAAGGCAATAAACTCTTTAAAATGTGAAACTATTCTTTTGATATTCTTAAAGCACCATGAAGCCCATTAGTGAGGTGCTGAACAGTTTCAGTGGCCCTCGCCATTGATTCTCCGGGACTCCTGATTTTCAGTCTTTAAGAGTCAGATGTTTTCTCATCTGCTGTTTTGGTGGTAGTGGTGGTGGTGGTGGAGGGCCTGGCTAACATACTGGTTTACAATCTCATTGTCATATTTGCCAAAGAATTAAGTGACTCACTGATCCTCCCACATCATCCCAACCAACCAGCATGCCCACATCGCTCTCGCCACCACCGGGATCACCAAATCACCTCACTGCTAGGATCGAGGGTCCAAGGGTTTTTGTCTCTCTAGCACTGCTGCCTAAAGGCAAGTGGCTAAGTGACAAATGAAAACATAATTCCTGCAATCATTCTGTGAATATCTAGATAGAAACTACAAGCTGTAACCCAATGTCTGCATTCATGAAATGGTGTCCAAGAAACACCATGAAAGGCACTGTTCAAATAAACCGAGGCGCAAGCTCACAAGATAACACGTGATTAAAACATATTGACAACCTGCTAATCACTGTCACTGTTTGTACCGCTGACAGCATGCATAAAGTTTGTTTTGATGCCAAAAAAGCGGGCGACCAGAAGCACTTCAAGGGATTATACCAGAAGGGTATATTGCCTGTGTGATGTGAGAGTGAGGGGGAGGTGTGGAAACAAGATATGGCAGGAAACCTATCTACCAAACACCTTTCCACCGGCCGACTGGCAGCCTCGAGGCAGAAGCCAACATGACTCAATCTTTATCTTAAATGCCAGCAGCTAAATTACTATACAGCTCAAAGAGAATATGTATGTGTGTGTGTGTGTATGTGTGTGTGGTCCTGCGCAGTAAAGTGTACAGATGGATGACTCATCCACCAATCATGTGACTCATCAATCACTGCAGTTACCATTTCCCTGCCTTCTTCTGAAATTTTCCTTTTCTTTAGTTCTCTTTCATTCCCGTCTGGCTGTTGTTGCCTTTTCCCTCCCTGTTTTTTACTCTTCATTTTGATTTTTTTGAGATAGAATAAAGTCCCTCTATGGGTTTTTCTTTACTTGATTGATGTGGCTGTCACTGAGATTTACTGTCTTTCTCTTTAGTGTTTTATTTTTTGTTTTAAGCTAAAGAACCAAGTGTTCGTGCTGTTTTTGCTTCGGCACAAATACAACAGAGCACTCGCCAAAAAGCCATGAAAAAACTGAACTTTAATAAAATAATTGCTTTTATTTTTTATCATATAGCAAAACTAGTAATCATCATGCTGTTATTTACACATTGCACGGGCATATTTATTTCACACTGTACATCTTACAATGCTAAAGTGACATCAACAACAACACTCTCCTTTTACAAGACAGATGGCTTCACTGTGGACACAGTGGCCCTCTTCCTTTGAGATTTCTTTTTTTTTTTATGTTCACAGTTTATTCAGAGAAGACAACCATTTTGAATTCTCCATACTGTTTTATTTTTTTCCTCTTTTTTTGTTCTTTTTTTTTGTTCATTTTTTAAGATGCAAGTAGAAAGACGTGCATTTAACGGTTTAAGCACAATCCCTGACTCCCCGGCCTGAAACTTTTCAATGAATTTCTTCTGAAAAATGAACAAAATGTTTTGTAGCCTCTTGGTGGAAATCAGTTGTTTTTTTTGTTTTGTTTTTAAAAAAAAAGGCTGCAGAACAGATAGCGTGATTTCAAGTATTTTTTTTTTCTTTTTAAAATAAAGGAAAAAAATAGATACAATACATATGACGCGTGTGCGTAAAACAAAGTAAATGTGAACTGGAGATGGACAATGAGAAAATGATCCAAAACATGAAGCACTCCTGCAGAGTCACGGAGCGCTGCATGGATGTGGCGACGGTGGATCTGCCGTAAATATGTTGACACAATAACTTCTGGATCCCAGAATGCTTGAAACCCCTTAGTCCACCAGGTTGGAAGTGTTTAGTGTTTAACTTTGTGCTTTTGGAGTCCACAGGGTTTCTACATTGGGATGATGAGGGAATTATGCAATATGATATTTCCCTTATAGAACCATGGTGCTTTGTAAGGCAAAAATCTGAATCTTGAGTTTGAAAAAAAAACAAAAAACGAACTGAAATGTGTGTATTTGGCACCTTTGCAAGTTGCAGCTGTTTAAGGTTGATCCAATCAGAAATGAGAAAGGCAACTACACACATCAAATACAACAAAAAGTATACTGTCAACATTTGACAATATCCGTGTTCTTTCTCTTTTTCTCTGTGTGCACGCATGTGTGTGTGTGTGTGTGTGTGTGTGTGTGTGTGTGTGTGTGTGTGTGGATAAGAAGTAATTGAACTACTTTAGTTTTGTAATGTGACGTGCAGAATATAAAACAAAAGATACAAAGTGATGTTGTAAACATGATTCTCTTACAATGGCCGCATCTGCTTGTGAATGTGTCACAATGTGATTCTATGTAAGTGTGTGTGTGTGTGTAGTGTGTGTGTTTGCGTGTGTCCTCTATAGATCTCTGAAATATGCAAGAACATCAGAGATTGACCTGAATGGAGGCAGACATACACCATGGTATGTTCTGTTTCAAAATGTAAACTGAGCAAGAGGCTGAACATGGTTACAGGGAGCTTAAACTAGGACACCTTCATCCTCTCCCTGACTGAGAAAATCAACAAAAATACAGTGATTAAACCAACATAAATCTAACTTTTTACTTCTGAAATTTCTCATCAGGCTCAAAACACACCTTCTCTGAATCTTTTTTTTTCCCCACCTCTGCTTTAGCTTTTCTCCCACTACTGTATAACTATCCCACATCTGTGAGTCCCTCTGAGCGGACAGTGTCCAAAAAAGTCTCTCAATACATTCTGCGCTTCATGTAGATCCTCTCAATAAAGTTTTCTAGTTCCTCCTCACTGTCCAGCTGAGGCACCAGCCCATCTTCCTCATAGTCATCTCCCGGTGTGACTTGTGGATAGTAGTAGGGGGGTCGCCTGCCTCTCCTGGGTGTGGTTATCGGTTTGGGAGGGAGCAGGGGTTGGTAGGTCCGTGGGTGAGGAAGGATATAGTTAGAGATATAAGGGGTAAGAGGCAGGCGTGGTGGTGGCTGCTGCTTCCAGCCTTGTCCGCGGTTCTTAACCCCGCCCCTGTGTCTGCGTCTCGGGGCCTGGAGGTCAAGTTCCTGGGGGCCGAAGGTCTGGTCTCTGGAGGGGACGGGCTTCCCATAATATTGTGGTTTGGGATATGGGAAATAAACTGGGTAGTATGCTCGATATGGCTTTTGGTAATATGGATAAGAGGGGAAGGCTAAAAACTGTTTCTGGGGCTTATACCAGTAGTCAAGCTGCTTCTGAGGCTTATACCAATAGTCCTGCTTGTATGACTTGACTTTATCCTTGTGCCATTTCTTGTTGGACTTGTTGTACCTATAAGGGGCTTTCTTGGGGTTTTTTGAGGCTGTGTAGTGATAAACAGGTGGGGCAACCAGAGGAGGAGGTACCAGAGGCCTAAAGCGTGGGGCAACAGGGTTGCTGTTGGTTGGCAGCTGTTGTAACTCTTTCCTTTTTTTCTTCTTCTCCTCCACATCACTAATAATCTCAATCACATCATCGGCAGGCAGGTGCAGCTTGCTGCTGATCTCAATAAGCCTGTCAATCATCTGCTGGTCCAGGTCATCTTCATCAGGAAGGATCTCCTCTGAGCGTTTGTCCTCAGCCGTGTTGCCGGCGGCCCCCATGCTGCTTTTCTGCCGGGGCTTCATGTAGGACTGCTGCTTCCTCCCCATGTACTGCAGCAACATGTCAGAGGCGATGTCTGCCAGCCTCTGCTCTTCCTCTCTGGCTCGCTCGGCCTCCTCCTGCTGCCGGAGCACCTCCTGTTTCTCCGCCCGCGCTCTCGCCTCTTCCTCCATGTGGGAGAGGCTCTCCTCTTCTTCCTCAACCTCCTCCTCCAGCTCCTCTCCTTCATCCTCAAAGTCATCCATGAAGTTGCCCCCCTTCACAGGTCTGTTGCGGGACGGGTTCTCCTGCCAGTGCTGCTTCTTTCCTGCACGTGCTAACTGAGTGTTGTATGCTTTGTAGCCCTTCAGAGGAGGCAGGATCTCATTATCTTGGAGACCCAAGTCAATGTTCTGGAAGTAGCCTCTTATTTTGCGCTGCAGGGAAGGGTCATCTCCCTCTGAGGTGGAGCCTGGCATGGCCTCATCTAAGAAACTTTCTGAGTATTTTCCCTCCTCCTGCCCCTCTCCTTCGTCTTTCTTTTCGTCCTCCCTTACGCTATCTGTTCCCACATTCTTCACAGACCACCCTTGATCCTCCGACCTTGTGTTGTCATCCTCCTCCCCCTCCCTCTCCTTCAAGTCATCCCCCTGAGCAGCTGCCAAATGGCCTACATTTAGCTGTTCAATAGCCTTATCGGCCCCTCGCCCCTCCTTCTCCGCCTCCACCCCCCTCTCTCCCTGTGGCTGCTCTGTTCTCCTTATCTCACCACCCTCAGAGCCTTCAGCAGAGGGCAGCTCCGGACTCCGATCCCCTTCCCAGTCTCTGTTTTTGCTAGCCTGTTTTTCACTGTCCCCCAGGTGGTCCAGGGCCTCAAGCAGAACTGCAAGCACCTGCGCAGGGTCCGTCACTTTATCTAATTGGCTGTCTTGACCCGGGCCCCGACCCCAGTCTAGGGACACGTTGTCAGGGCTGGAGAGGCTCTGGGGCTGGGGCGAGTGAAAGGGGGCAAGGTTGTCCTCTTTACGATCTGTCCGGGTGCGCCCCTCCACCCCACCCTCCCCTGCCTCACCCCACACAGGGGCGGTGTCAGCTAACTGTGGAATGACAATGAGCAGGACCAATAGGATGAGGTGGGCTGTGGAAGGGGCGTGATGACAGGTCATGACCATGCAGAACTGGCAGGAGGGAGGTTAAGCACCTGAAGAAGGAGAGAAGGCAGAGAGAGAAGGACAGAAGAAGGATGAGAATTTATTCACATATCATTTCTTATCTCTGGAATCACAAATTTGCTTTTTTGTGTTGTTGTTACTTTATTTTCTTTATTGTTTTCTCCCAGTGGCAATGTGAGCATTGGTGTCATTTAAATAACATACAGCTTTGGTGAAAAAGCCAAAATGTAGAGAGGACTGACTGGTAAGAAATATTTCATTAAGTCCACAGCCTGCCATAAAGTTTCAAAGAAAATGTACCTGGAAAAATGACCAGTTTTTCAAACAAAACATTTTTACCACAAAGAGGCCACCATATAAAAACAAAAAACAAAAAACCGTTTTCCAGTTATTGTAGAAACCATTGAGGACAAAAGCAGGCAGACGTAGCAGCAAAATGCAACAAATTCTCCTCTCTTTTATTTTCGATATAGAGCGTTTTTGACTGAAAAAAAAAGTGGTTTCTAACATTTCCAGCTCCAGTTGTGTCACTGCTGTGCAGCTTGGATACAACTGAAAACATGAAGATGAAGCTCTGAGAAACCAGGTCGTGAGTCGTTGAATTAACCTATAAAAACCGAGAAAAAGAAAAAAAAATTGCGCATTTCTTTGAAGGGATGGGGGATAATCCGCACAAAGAAACTGCGTTTCGATTCTAAACATCGTGCCTTTTTTTTTGTCTCGAGTCGCGCGTTAACCCACTCATTACCTACTCATTATCTTTAAGCCGCACGAATCACCTGGTTGGGAATAATACATTCCCTGGCGCATTTTGATTTAACTGAGCAAACTGTTTGCAACAGCAACGAAAATGCGCATTCGGTAACTGATTTGCGTCTTTTTTCTGGTATATGTTAAAAATGCCTCACCTCTTCCTCCAAGCCAACCCATCCAAATCGCGCGCACCTCCCATTTTCTAACGTCTAGTTCTTAAAAAAAAAGAAAGAAAGAAAGGAAATACTGAGAACAAAAACTGGTCCGAGCTCGCGTGTCCGTAATTGCTGTGATTTTGGTATTCCATGCGTCAAAGCGATGTCACCAAGACACTGGCACAGAAAGCTGCAAGCTCGGGGAAGTCATGCGTAAAGCCGGTGGCCACGGTTGAGTTATTTAACCCTACGGTTCCTGAGTGGTCCATCCAAATTGTAAATTAACCGGGCATTAAGTTTGAGAGGATAAAGCCTTTTTGCGCAAAGACAGGAGGGCGCAGCCAGTGAGGATGCAGGGCTTTGTCCTTGTGTGGCGTGAGCATGTTTCTCCTCACTGGCAGCGGTGGAATGCAGATAAGCGCAAATTTTTTGGCAGCACAACCCAATTTGATTTTTTTTTTCATTTTATTAAATCAAGAGAAACGAAATTATTCGACTTATCAGGGCCAACTACCTACTCACAAATGGTTGGGATTCTAAATTATTTCGAATTAATAGCTGAAAACCGTCTGTTTAAATCGTGCTTGTTAAAAGAAAAAATACTGAAATCGTAAAAATGTGCACATTTTTTCAAATGTGCGAATTCTTCAAAGGTTTTTGCGTGAAAATTTTCCCAAGATCTTCTGAGAGGCAGCTAGAAATGTTTATTAAATATTATTGTCTTCACATTGCAGAGATTCATTCTTAATTTATACTGAGTGAGTGAAATAAACAACATACAAAATTTGATATTTTACTGGGGATTTTTTTACACTGCATTTAATAATTATTATCATGCCTATACGTTCATAAGAACTGGGTTTGTTCGTAAATGTCACAATAATAACATTGTTAAAAAAAAAGAAAGAAAATTAGAATGTATATATATATATATATATATATATATATATATATATATATATATATATATATATATATATATGTATTACTCGATTCCCTAGAATTGAAATCATACACAGTTTAGTCTAAATTTAAGCACCATATAGAAACGGCCACAGTTCATGTCTACTTCATAATCAGACGAGCAACAGTCGCACAAAGATTAATTCTAACGATGAAGATGCAAATTTAAAAGAAAAAAACACGAACTATTTCTCGTTATTTTTTAACAAAAAAAAAAACGTAATTATGAACAGAGAATTATAACGAACTGAATAACAGTCAGAAATTGTCCTAATCTACCTGGTTAGTATGGTTTGTGAATGATGCAGAGACAGATTTCGTTCCACTTACCTGAAGTCCCACTGGGGGGTGGGGAAGTGGTGAAACTCGCAACGCACGGATAAAGCCAAGATTATTTCATGAATAGTGAAAGCACCTGAGAGAATTTCGGCTTTCCTCCCTCTCTCTTTCTCTCTCTCTCTCTCTCTCTCTCTCTCTCTTCAGCCTGTGACCAGCATCAAGGAAAAAAAAATAACAATCAAAAAAGAATCTAACGTCTCTTTATTTATTTGTGAGGTGTTTGTATGGCGGCAGCACTGGTGCTAATGTACAATTGAGTGAATGTTTTCAGCACCACGGTCAGCGCAACTTTATTGTATATACCCTCGGCGGACCACGTGATCCTCCCCACCGCCACCCCCCAGCTGCAGGCAGTGCTGACGTCACTTCCATTGATAAGAATGTTGGTGTGGAGATGGCACTGTGAGTCTAGGCTGGCCCCAGCTGATGAATGAACGGAAATGGCATGAATGAAATAGTACTTTTCCTCAATGAAAGGAGCAAATTGTAGAGATAGAGCTGGTACACAGCCATTTTCCTTCTCACATATTAAAGGGTGGTGTGTTGCATCTTCCTCCCTTGTTGCTTCCTTCCTTTGCTCTGGCTTGTTTCAGAATCAGGAGAAGAGTGGGAGGGGAAAAAATAGAGTGACCTCTTTCACAGGCTATCAATTAGGGTCATTTGGTGACATTCTCCCAAGAATCAATGACAAGAGGCCGATGTCTCGCCGCAGTTTGCTTGTTGGTTTTGGTCTTAGGTGGCCCCGGATCATCTGTAGCTCATGGGCTACGGCGGGAGCAGCCGCACTTTGCTGCTTGATTTCTTCTCAATTTTCAGGGATTGCACAATTTTCTACCCACCCCGTCATTTCTAGCCGCTCTCCATCTGTCAGCGGCTCAGTGTGCTCTTAATGTGGCCTCTCATCAGCATTGTTTTGCGCCACGGAGACACGAGCCAATGACCATTTGTACATAAATCAGTAACATTTCACGATAAGGGCAAACACGTGCTGAAGCAATATGTCATGATTATGTGCATGAATGAATGCGGGATGTATCATGAATTCCTGATGTTCACCATTTCAGGAATGATTAAGTGGCTGTGTGTTTATGTGATCAGGCAATTAACTTCATACATTAATTTAGTTGATACCGTTAAATTAGCTGGAATGCAGTCACATGCAACAAAAAAAGTGCATTTCAGACCCACGCGTCCAATGGGCCTCTGAAAGTGGAGCCCATATGCATTCTCATAAAAACACAAGGCTATTTTGTGACACTGAGAAGCGAAGACACCTACACGTTGCTGTAAGATCCGGCAGTCTTTGTTCACGTCACAGGATGCTGAGGTGTTTTAACGTGATATGTTTCTGTTGTTGAAGTGGAGCTTGCTCCAGCACATACAGCTAGTGCCAGTGGACAAATCGCTGTAGAATGGACAGACTTGGTTTTTGGGATGATGATTCAGTGAGATGGACCAATATCTTACAAAGAATGGAAGGAAATTGCTTAGTCCCAGGAATTCAGTACAGTTCAGAAATGGCTACAAAGTGCAGCCGTCACAAAGACAAGAGCAGTTTGACAAAGATGAAAAGAAGAACAGATATTTCTATACTCGATGTGTCCTGCATGGGCATGTTTTTCTCGTGGCATTCGCAAGATATAAATGTGCAAATTTCTCACTAGCACAACACCCCATGACAATACATAGTGCTCCGTTTGTGAGAAAATACAAAATGCAGTTTTTAAATGATGATTTTATTTCTTAAGAGAAAGAGATTTGTGCGAAAAAGTAATTCCATCTCCATACTTGTTAAACCAAGAATTAACTGTGATGAACCACTTTTCCCTCTCTTTTTTTTTCCACTTTTACTAACCACACCCAGGCCTGATTACTGCCAGCCCTGCTGAATTAAGAAATCACTTAAATAGAACATTTCTGACAAAGTGAAGAAGACTAAAAGATGTCAAGAAAGCAGCACATCAAGGTCGAAAGAAACTGGGGAACTTCCCATTCCAATCAGTATAGAAAGGGTTACAAAACCATTTCTAACCCATTAGGAATTCAGCAATCTGTAATGAGAGCCTTTTCCTTCGGGATCAATAATGTATTCTGATTCTGATTCATGGTGAATATTCCCAAGAGTGTCCAGCCTACCAGAATTACTCCAAGGGTGCATCCATGACACATCCAGGAGGTCACAAAAGAACCCAGAACAACATCCAAGGGACTGCAGACCTGACTTGCCTCAGTTAAGGTCACAGTTCATGATTCAACAGTAAGAAATGCACAAGGCTAAAATGGCCCAGTGTGGCTGAATTAAAACAATTCTGCCGAGAACACTGAGCAAAGACTCCTCCACAGCGATGTGATAGACTCATTCACAGTTACTGCAAATGCTTGGTTGCAGTTCTTGCTGCCTAAAATTAGTTTGATGATCTGAAACTTGTAAGTGTGACAAATATGCACATACACTAAGAAATCAGAAAGCCAAACCACTGTGCATACAACAGAAATCTCAAGATCATGTCAAAACAGAGTAAGTTTAAACACTACAGAAAATAAACATCTTTTTTTTACCACTAGCAACAATTTTCATCCACACAACTGTCATTGTGGAGGACTTGTGGTGAGAAAAATGTAACTCGAGATGTGTGCGCTGCTATATTTAGATGACCTGCGGCACAAAAATGCACAACACGAGGACTGATACCGCACTCTATTAGCAGCAATCAAGAAGGCAATCACAAGGAAGTGGTGTGAAGAGGACCACCCTACTCTGGGTAACTGACCGCACGTAGCTGAAAAGATGTACACTTTGAAGGACTCTCACTTGTTTTGTTTTTTGGGCCACTGTGAATCATGTGAAGTCTGCAGAAGTTACACTGATGCAGTTTGGCCTCTGCGCCAAAACAGTTTAGGGCTCTTCCTACTATAGGCGAGAGCACAGATCTGACAGGGGCCTTTTCAAAGTGTAACTGGATCCGGGCTAATTTGGTGGCATATGTATAAAGCAACATTCATTAACTGATGATTCATTCATTCAGTGTGTGAATGTGTGTGTGAATGGGTGGATGACTGGTTATGTAAAGCGCTTTGGGGTCCTTAGGGACTAGTAAAGCGCTATATAAATACAGGCCATTTACCATTTACCATTCAAGGTTAACTAATCACATAAACCTCTCAAAAGTGACCAACAGGGTGTCATGAGACAACCTGCATTAATGCACGACTTATTAAACGATAATGACTCATGCATTAGTTAAGCACACTGCACTCTTAGCAAAAAAGCTTTCCATTATCAATACTAAAACAAGAAGAGGCGTAGCATTGCAGCAGCACTGTCCCTCAAAAGGTTTAAACCTCACTACCTCTGCCTGAAACATGAGGATAAGAATCAAAGCTCTGTTAGGGTAAACAACTCCAGGTGGTAGAGGAAATGTTTGTTCTTTTTTTCCAGCTTCCATTCGACTTTATTTATTACAGAAACAGCTTCCACTTCCACTGTCAACCAGTCATTCCCAAGGTCTGCCGTAATGGGGCATTTTTGTACATAATGACTCAAGGGCAGATAAATATAAAGTTATTTCTGGCATTCAGTTTTCCTGTTGTTTTGAAGGTAAAGGAAGACACTGCACTGCTATTACTAGCATTTATGTGCCGGATAACGTGGAAACAAGTTGATTCACAACGTTAAGCCAACCTCATTTCCATACACTTCATTTGTCTCTGACAAGCCCCTGCTCTGGCCTTGTGCGCCACTAAATTCAGCTGTCAGTCCTCGTACAGGTTGGGTTTTCACTGCATTAAGGCTTGTGCATGTGTTTATGGGTGTGTTTTCTTTGTATGTGTGTCTGATTCATCCTCGCGCTGTACGTTCAGTTAATCACAGACAGGGGTTTGGTATTTTCACTGATGTTTTGAGGTTAATTGGATATTAGCAGCAGATGTCACATGTGGCCAACTTTATCGAGCAATTATCGAGCTTCCTGATTCAAAATGTCTTCGTTATTTTTACAGACAGAGAATTGCAAATATTATTTAGAGTCTTGAAAGTCTTCAGTCCTGTAATTAGCTGAATTTTCTGCTCTTACTCAGAAATTAGTCCTGATCTCCTCCAGATATCTAAACTAATACAGCACAAACATTTTTACTTTTCATGTCTTTTTTTAACTGAGTAATTACTCACAGGGAAGGCTGGAAAAAATAAAGTCAGCGCTTGAATTTAGTAACTTGCCAAACCTCTGACATTTCCTGCATGTGCTTAGGGGGACTTATGAGTAGGGCTTTTGAATCACTCGTCACTAAAAAAAAAAAAAGAAGCCTGTTTCACTTCCTGAATATTCCCAGCATCTCTTCATTAAACATCTCTGGTCAGGTTATATAAAACAATATCAAGCAGTTTGGTTACACTTTGAGTTTTTTCCCTAAGGTAGCAAACACCTGGCAGTCAGTAAGGTCCAGATCATTATGCTACCACCATGCTCACAGTTGGGATGAGGTTTTGGTGCTGGTATAAAGTGCAGTGTTTTATGAAATTTATGAAATTTGTGCAGCAAGTCTTTCTTTGCTTCCTCACATGCAGGGCCAGCCCATGGTTTTATGGGGCCTTGGGCAGAATTTGATTTTGGGCCTCCACCCCCAGCTAAACCCGTTGGCCACATCAACTATACTAGCACGCTTGATTATTTGTGTGTGTGTTGAAAAGGTGTCCAATAAACCAGGAGACAGTGGAACTTACAAACAAGTTAAAAGCAGGTTCAATAGGGTTGAAAGGTAAAGCAGGTCATCTGCTAATATTAAAGTTGATGGTTCAATCCCTGGAGGCTCCAGACTGCATCCTAAACATACTTGGGCAAAATACTAACCCCTAAGTTGCTCTCCGATGCATCCGTTGGTGTGTGAATGTTAGACATGTTGTATCAAGCACTTTGAGCGCTCAGGTAGAACAGGAAAGCACGTTATAAGAATCAGTCCATTTAAAGAGCAGAACGACCACAAAGAATTTAACATAGGCTTGAATATTTTTCTTTTTTTAACATAACAAATGCAAATGTAAAAACAGACAATATTAATTAATTTGAATGGAATCTAACTAACTAGAGAGCTAACAATAGTTTGCTTCTGGTTTCCATCAACATCACCACACCTCACCTGAGCTGAACGCTTGTTTGGAGCTTCTCATTTAACATTATTGTTAGTGAAAGTTCATGATAAACACCTAACATGGACCTTTATTCATGGACCTTTATTCTTTGCGCTCTTTTTTGTTTTTATTTTCTTTTAAGCCTCAGAAGGACAAATCCTTTTTCAAGACACACTTGCTACAATCTACTTGCAAACATTTACAGTTTGCGTGAACGTGACCCCAGCTCAGCTCTCACAGTGAAGACGATTAAACCAGTAGCAACAATTTGTCAGTCAGTGAACATATTTATTAAAACATTTCCCTTTCTCTTGTATGATTACTGTATGATTACTTGTATGATTAATATATCACATGCACAAAAAGATGCACTCACTTTGGGTGTTTGGAGGCCCCAAGCAGCTGCCTAGTCTGTTTATTCTATGTTACCCACTCCAAGTGAGATTTCTATTGTGATGAACATCCAGCCATAAAAAATGCTGCTGCAGTCTATAATGATTTTTCTAATGTCCTGTAAAAGTTGGTGAAATTGAGATGCGCTCACACCAACCTATCTTTTTTTTTGAGTTTGTCAGTAATCACAATTTGTGTCTTCATTAACAAGAAAAACACAGTTCCAATCCCATCTCCCTAACTGAAACATCTGACTCCAGACAGAAGTCATTAGCACAGAGGTTCACTTATCTTTTCCCGCCTGCACCGAGAGTTATTGCTCAGTGTATTCATTAAAGGCATGAAAAGTACAAGTGTTTGTGTGTTATTAGTTTAGCCAGATTGTGTTTCGTGACTGTGTCTTAGATGAAAATCAGATCCCCGCTGCATGAGTAAATCAGTGAAACTGATGGACTCAATCTGGTAATTCACAAACCTCTTTCATCAACCGCATAGCCCGCGCAGCCTACCTGGAAAATAAAATGGAGCTTTGTTTCTGTTTTAAAGTGAGGTTTGACTCATCTTTGTGTGGAAATATGTTTTGTGTTTGCAGATGAGATATGCACACATCAAATGAAAATGTAATTTGTTACAATGGCTTGAGGCACCACATAACCTCTGTTTGATTAGATTCTGCGCGAGCGACTGTTTGCTGCAGAATGTGAAGCATTCGCAAGGCAGCCGTGTCGTTGCGCCTGCGTGTGTGTGTCTGTGTGTGTGTGTCTTTGTTGAAATGCTTGACGGCAGCAGCAGGCTCAGAGAGGTAAGCATGGAGCCGGAGGGCAGATGCTGATATAACGGTCTGGCATTATCAACTGCCACTCAGCATTAGTTGGCCCCTTACCCTCACTCCATGTCCGCACCCCCGCACTGACTCACACTCTACCGCCTGCTTGGCCACTCACATAGTTTAACACTGGTACACCGTGCTTGCATTTAATGGAATACACACACTGGAGAACACACACATACACCTCGCAGTAATAGTTCCATTTATGTGGTCTTTTTCGCTCGCACAGACACACACACACACACGCAGGGAAACAAACACACTCGCCCCTCTCTTACTGTAATGTACATTACAGACAAACGAACCTTTGGAGGAGGTTGGGGCGTGCTGTCACTGATGGTTCCCAGTACAAACCGCTAAGACAAGAGGCAATGACAACACGTGGCTGGCCTTTTGTTCCATTTAATTAACTTTTTCTTTCCACTGTTGGTATTGGACTGAGGAGAGCTGCAGGGTTGCGAGGCAGAGCTGAAAAATCGACACGCTTCAAACAGTCGCAGACACGGATTGGTGAATTCCCCAGGTTTTGCTGACATTATGGCCACAATTATAGTAATGGCTGGCTGGGGATCTTTCGGCAAGTGTGCTAATGCAGCTACCTCGCACAGCAAAGGGTCTCTACCTGGAAGTGATAAAATAGAGCTCCTGATTAACAGAAGCTTTTCTGCCCACGCCATTTTGTCAGGGGAGGGAAGGACAAGTAATTGCACCATAAGGTTCCTACAACACAATGCTTAGTTGGGACTCGATGATGTGTGCAGGACCCCGGCGCCCACACTATAATCTTCCGTTTCATCGAGGCAGAGGCTTTTTGTTTTTTTCACATGTGCTTTAAAGTTAACATTTTATGCGAGCTATGCTAACCTACACACATATCTGCATATGCATGTTGCGTGTCTTAGTCACAGGAGACTCATATGATGACACTTCTTACAATAATGCGGATTATTAGGTTAATCTTTTACATCCATTGATCAAAAGTTTTCTGTCAGTGCTCAGGATACGGAAAGTAGATGCTGTCACTTTATGGCCCAGTTTCATAGAAAGCAGCCATTTCCAGCCACCGAGCTGAATCACTCCCTGTCGTTCCCACGTTGTTCTCTGTGAGTCAAATACCGTTCGCGTCAGAAGGTTCAACGCAGCGTCGCACAACAACATCTGTTCTACTGGGGCTGGGTGACACACTGCTGTTATGCTGCATTGTTATTGTTGGCTTTTATAGCTAAGCAGCTGTGTTTACATATGGAAAGTAACGTGGTAGAAGAGCCTGACAGCGGAATTTTTTAAAACCCCTGTCCCATCGGTAGCCCTCAAAAGCCTCCAGATTAATTGGTGATATTACAACCAAATCCGGCTTTAACGAGCGTTAAACAACACCGATGTCAAGCCTGGTTTTTGCCGTATTGCAGACTTAATGTCATCGTAATACATGATGCAACTTTTCCCTTTGCATTGTTACAGAAATGCTTGTGGAGACTGCACATGCAACATAGCAAACATGTTATGCAGGAAGTCATATGTAGTCATATGTAATTGTAGCGTTACGTTTTCTTACAGTATGCACATCTTTGAATTTACCTTTCCAAAGTGGGCACAGCAGCTAATATCCAACGTTTCTGGTCAGCTTGTGTCATGCTGCTTTTTATCTGCTAATGCATGCTGGGAAAAAATGCATCAGTATTAGCACTGTTGCCTCACAGCAAGACGGTCCTGAGTTCAAATGTACCATCTGGCTGGGTCTTTCTGTGAGGAGCTTGCATGTTCTCCCCGTGTTTGCGTGGGTTCTCTTTGAATATTTTGGCTTCCTCTCACAGTTCAAAGATGTGCAGTTAGTGGGGTTAGGTTAATTGTGGTGATTCTAATTTGCCCATAGGTGAAATTTGTGTCTCTCTGTTAGCACTCCTTCCTATTTGTCTTTTATCCAGTTGCACCAGTTCCTTACTCCTCAAACCCAAAACTTTGACTTACTTAAGTTTGTATTTCTGGAATTTTCTTCACTTCTCTTTTGACTGTTTATTTTTTATTATATCTTTTTGTACTGTTTTACTGACCTTTAACTCAGAATGTTTCATGCATGGTGTGCTTTTGGATTCCTGGGCTGCTTTGTTTTTTTGGACCTCGCCATCCCTTGCCTCTTTTACTTGCCTCACTGACTGCCTTAATGTCCATTGCCCTAAGCCTAGTATTAAAGATTTGGATATTTGAACTTTTATCTGCCTCTGGCGTCCTGCATTTGGGTGCACTCAAGGATGTTGGTTGTCACATGACATGTCACGCTGATATTAAAGTAAATAAATAAAATAGAAATGGAGCAATCAGCAAAATCAATATGGTCATGTTAGTGGCTTTTAAGAAAATACCTTAAAAGGATTTTTTAAAAAATCAAATATTACTAATATTTGTATTGCATCTATCCTCCCAGGTGCCTAAATCGGTTCTGTCAGCCCTGCAAAGAATAATGTCTTTCTGTTCACACTGTGCAGCCCTGTGAATGAACACCATCCTTCCATAAGTAATCCATGACAGGTTAACGCATCTACCCTGATGAATATGTGTTAAGGGTAATATTGGAATCTATAAACCAATATTAATGATAGTTCGAGCAGCCACTGAATGCCAAATACCTATTAGACCTTTCAAAAGAGTTATGGTGGGACTCCATGGACCCCTCGGGAAGTGGATTCTGTGTGAATAATGTGTGCGTATTGTGGTGATTGTTGTCCTACTCTCTCACTGTCTGCTACCCAGAAATCATTTACCCACTTGAATATTAGCTGTAAAATGTGCATTGCAACCTTTGAGAAACTGGTGGCGTCAGTGACGGATGGTGTTGGAGGCCAGAAGCAGGCAATGAATTTGAGGTTGATGAGGCGACTCATATCGGAGCGCGCGACATCAGTGCTCGCCATCAATCTCTTCGCCTCTTCCCTGTAGACATCTGGCACATGCATCAGCAAACACACTACTGAAAGTGAATTGAACCCAACCCTGACAAAAACACATGCAGACACAGGGCAATGCAAAGCCTGATGACAAGATGCTCGGCCTGCAGCCAAATGCCTCTAATGTAATACAGTAGAACCTGAGACTTTATTAGAGTAATAGCTAGCATCCACGTCATTTGTAATCACTGCACCAGAAAGCACAGATGGCAAAGCCACGAATTGAAGTCTTAAAGGCAGGCAAGTTGCAGTTTTGCAGAACTTCTCTATAACATGTGGTCAATTTTATCCTTATGCATTGATCCAAAATAGTCAAACAATGAAACACTGTGTTTAAATATACAAACAAGAAAATGCAATGTTAAAAATGCAGCTTTTATTTTTTTACTGTAGCTATATTGATGCATAGAAGTTCCTCATTTACATTCATGAAAAAAAAGATGCCATTGCAGTTGTCATTTTACTGAATTCTGAAGCTTAGTAAACAGTAGATGTTTATTTGTTTGTTTGCACGATTTTACATTATTCATTCTATTGGTATTAAAATAGAGCATTAGACTTCAGGCTACTAGTAATGGTGAAAGGCATAGCTAAAGCTATGTTGGCTCTTTTTTTTTTAACTTTACTTAAAAATGCTGATATAATCTCTGCTAATACTGCACATATATACACACATATATACACCAAGTGCATTTCAGCTATCAGACTGGTGCTTGTGTCTTTACTTTCCTCGTGTTTTGTTTAGACTGCTCATTTTTAAGTGACCTTGTTAGTGTTGTCACTGATTGTGAAGATGCTTTTCTTATTTGACCATTTAAAGTGTTGACTTCTCAACCCAACTGTAACACTAAAATGTAGTATTGATTAAATTTTACGGTCATTTTACAGTTTTAAATTTGGTCATTGATGTCCTGGCAACCAGCAGTCGATAGAGAAAAGTGTGTTTTTCAAAAATGCTAGCAGTCGCTAGTGTGAAATTGGTCACTAAGGGGTATAAAGTGCTGAGCCAAAATCTTATTTGAGATTACTTTAGTTGCTAGAAGATTGCCAACTTGACTGCAGTAAAAGTTGTGCCTTTCGAAATTTTTACAACGTTTACTTTGAAGTCAAACGTTCACTGTTTCCAGTTTGTGTCACACCTTTTCAAGTTTCATTACAGCTGAAAGAGTAAATGGCGAGTGTTTACAGACAAGTCAGCCATGCAAACTATTGGCAACCATAGCAACCTCTTCAGTGACTGATGAAATCTCAAGGAGTTTCTTGGTGTAGCATTTTCTTTGCAATCAATAAAACTCTTTTTAAACTGCCAGCAACCCCTCGTCATCTCGTTGCGAAACATTTTTCACAGATCACCAACCGTCTGGCTGTAACATTAGGTTTCTACCCACTGTAGCTTTAATATTGTCTTTCTTATCTCATTTATGATAGTACAACAGATATTTTTTTGTTTCGGCTGCAGGGCCAACAAATTTTAGATTATAAAGTAAAAAAAAACCCCTCCTTTGTGAATCCTAACTGATCGGGAAAGAAACACGGTCATTTCCCATCAGCTCACTGCTTGCCTGCGTGTGTTGCTGGTCTAGACCAAACGCAAACAGGCACAAGCTGTACCACTGCTATACCTTGAGGCAAACAAACAGAAGGAAGGATGAGTCCTCCAAAACTCCTTGTTGAAGTGAAAACTGTTATCAGTTATCAGCGCACCACCCGACTGGAAGGGAAGTAATTTGAAAGCCGTTTGAAATGCAGTAATTTGCCAGTGTGACTCATCGCTGACACCTACAGCGACAAAAACCTCTGATCCTCTAAAGGAAGAATGGGGGTAACATAACTGTGTGTGTGCGTGTGTGTTATAAACCAGCAAGCTGGCATTTGAGGTTAATAGATAGAAAGCTATAAGAAGATATGTACCTTCAATCATAATAATTATGGATCATATTTCCTGCATCATTGTAAAAAATATCTTTTATGTCCGGCTCCAAGCTCCACTTGCTAACCTTTAATTGATGCAATTAAAACATGAAGTTTTGTTTTATTTTGTTTTGATTTTCATTGATTAAATGCACTTGAGCTCCTGTGTCTGCAACTGCAAAAAAGGATCACGAACCCTTTTATTGTTCCGACAGTCAACACGTCTTTCTATTTATAAATGTCCTGTGAATATTTAGGGACTTTCCATTAAAGGAGAACAAGCTTGCTGTGGGTATTAAATGATATCACAAGGCTGAGATATAAAATAAACTGCCTACATTTCCATATCAGGCAGGAAGCCGGGGTCCAGTTAATATGATTTTGATGACAACCTGATGGCATCAAAGAAAATAGGGCACGCTCACTCGAGGTGTCAGGGTGACGGAAATTATCATGATTAATGTTGGGTTATGACTAGGCAAGAATGTAATCAGTCTCTCACTTGTTAATCATTATCTCTCCCTGATTAATTTTGGCTCAAGATTTAAAATAAGATATCATGCTTCATTGTGTTGGGCGAAGGCCTTAAACAAGGCTTTCACTGCATGAAGCACTAGACTTTGCGACTCGTAATAATATTAATAATCATACGAACACGTCTCCTGCATTTAACATGTGCTGAAATCAAAAGCGAGACACTTTAATACCATAGAAAGCCTACAGTTAGGAGGTATACAGTATACTTGTCATCAACAGTAAGCATAGCCCCAGGTACTGCATCGAGTATCCACTGTGAAGCCATCGGGTTCAAAAACACTTCAAGTCCTAACAAAGCCAGGTGATTTGTGGCCAGCTTGTCAGCTAATGATCCACTTTTATTCTACTGCATGATCCATGTAGAATAAAAGTTTTTCAAAGATTGCTAAGGCACTGCAAAGGTTTGACAACACTCTCTCATTTTTTAACAGTGAGTTATCAAGCACAGAGTAACTCATATACTGTTATTGTATGTCTGAGTGCCACGGTGGCATGAAGAAAATCACACAATGAGCAGTGTTATTCCCAACAGTATTACATGTACTTCTATTCTACACTCGCCAAACACTTTGCTAGGTTAGCCCAGGGGTGCGCAATCTCTAAAACCTGCAGGGACACGAGGGCCGGTGTCCCTGCAGGTTTTAGATCTCACCTTGGGTCAACACACCTGAATCACATGATTAGTTTGTTACCAGGCCTCTGGAGAACTCCAGGACATGTTGAGGAGCTAATTTAGCCATTTAAATCAGCTGTGTTGGTTGGAGGACACATCTAAAACCTGCAGGGACACCGGCCCTCGTGGACTGAGATTGCCCACCCCTGGGTTAGCCTGTCAACTGCTGATTACAAGAAATATCAGATCACCTCATTGGATGGTAGCAACTCAGTGCATGTACATTATGATTAGAGGTTATTAAAACGACTTTGAATGTCTCATGGTTGTTACCACTTGACCTGCTAGTTTAAGTAAACTGCTGATCTACTGTGAATTTATTGCACAACCATCCCTAGGGTTTACATACAGTTGTCTAAAAGTTCAGAGGAGAATGACCAGATTGCTTTGAGCTGTAACTCAAATAACCAAATTCCAACCAAGGTATGCAGAAGAACATCTCTCTACACAGCAGCAGAAGCCCACACTGGGTACTACTCCTGTCATCTGTCAACTGTAATATTAAACACATCCCACCTCCTATCTCCACCAAGGTCTAAGTCATATTTCACTCAATGACATATAAATCAATTTATAACTTTTATGTAATGTGTTTCCTCAGGATTTTTGGTTGGTATTGTGCCTCTCTCCATTAAATTGAATATACCACAAAATTAGAGAATTTACATTTCGTTGTAAGTGAGAGCAACTGTTGTGCTTGTCCTTTTTCTGCATATTAAATTCTGCCTGTATATTTGTTGTTAAACTGTTAAATAAAACAAAAATCTGCACATTTAAGTCATCCCTTTGAGCCAAAAGCTCAAACAGCTGGTTCTCTACTCATGGATCTGTGTGACATTAACAACAGTTGACGGTCATCTCAGCTCTTGCTGTGCAGCGCTCCCCTCCACCTGCTCTGTTTGATTTATATTTATCCACCGCTCTAAAGCAGAACACACTGCAAGGTTTGGATGACAAAAAGAAAATAAAATTAGTCTTTTTAAAGAAGAAAGCTTAAGAGGATTAAGTTTTTATTTCTCTATTTGTTTCTCTTTGTTAGCATTTTTGGCTAGGCTAATGCTAACCAACCCTGCTGTTACATCTGTAAGGATCATCACTGAGGAGTGAGAGCAACAGGCGACATGCTATAACATGTCTCTGAAATGTTGCCGTGCGTAAGAAAAGGTTAACATTACCCAGTGAAGATACCACAAAATGCTGCTGGTACAAGCTGCCAATTATAGGTAATCAGTATAATCATTATCACCTGCTTGCTGATTGCAGTTTAACAGAGGCGTTTTCTCTGAAGGTGGTGAAAATGCACTCAGTGACTCAAGGAAACTCTTGAAGGCTTTTTGCAAAAAAGTGTGCTGTGCATGAAAAAATTAAATTAAACACACTCTCACAACAACCTTTCTATTTTGCACACCATGAGATTAGCATTAGATTATCTTGCTGTATCAAGGGCTTTAGAGTTTTCAGAGATCTGATAAGCCTGCAAACTGTTAAACATCTTCATCTGATAAGGGTCTTAAAAGTGTGCATAACATTTATGGTTCAGAAACATGTGGGAGTGAGATTTAAAGATAAAAATATCACAACGTAATAATGATGCACTCGTGAAATGCCAAATTTGGTGCAAAAAGTCGACAAATGGGTAAGTATACATTGTTTATGTACAAGTATGTATGTATGTATGTATGTATGTATATATATATATATATATATATATATATATATATATATATATATATATATATATATATATATATATATATATATATTTTTTTTTTTTTTTTTTTTTTTTTTTTTTTCTTCATTTATGCCTGACTTTGATAATCGCATTGAAGTGTGGAACCTTAATCCTCACATCCCAACCTGTGTTTGTTTTTAAATCACTGAATTAAACTGTGAAATTAATGACTTCCACAGGGTTGGACACCTTCAAAAGCTCCGATAAGGATTTATAGGGCAATATCAGTAATGCGATCATGTTCAGGCACATATGCAACCTTTTATTTTTGTAAGTGGAGGCAATATTCCTTTCCTTATGTGGTTATCATAGTGAATTCTCATATTAAACAAGACAAAAGTTTAGGATAATATCACTGTTGTTTGTATAGGTAATCCCTGTGAGCTGATGAAGCTCAGACTTTGGTTTTTCCAGTAGTTACCATCAGAGTTATTAAGAAAAAATTTACTGTTTCTGTAATAAATTCAAATTTGCTTTCATTTGCTTAAGAAGAAAGAATAAAAGTACATATTATTTATTTGAACTGCCAAAAGTGTGGTAGGCTGGAAAGCCGGAGCCCTTTCATGCACAAAGGACAATGTTGAGGACAAGCTGTAAATCACAATTCATTAATGAAAGGTGTTTCTTGTATCTCTATTAAGATTTATTTGTTCATTTCAGTGCAAAATAAGGATATTTTTACAATATAGCTAAGCTTATCTTCATAGTTCTACCATCTCCTACAAACTGTTTTAACAGCTGCAAGGATGAGAGGGATATACAGTCCTGATCAAAACTTTAAGACCACTTGAAAAATGGGGTAAAATCACATTTTGCATGGTTGGATCTTAACCAAGGTTCCAAGTAGAGCTTCAACACAGAACATGAAGAAATGGGAGAGAGACAAAACATTGCTTTGAGCATGCAATTTATTTAAAACAATGTTCAAACTGAAACAGCCCATATTGTAGCTGATCAAAGGTTTAGGACCACACTTCCAAAACAATGTAACCCCCCCCAAAAAAAAAAAAAACAGAAATAAAAGTTCTCAGAAATGAGTGGCTCCACCGTCACTGTTGATAACTTCAGAAATTAGTTGCTGTGTGCTTGATGCAAGCCTTTCCATGAAGTGAGTAGTAACATTTCTCCAAGTGGTGAAGATGTCCACACGAAGGGCATCTACTGTCTGGAACGGATGTCCATTTTTTTAAACTTTACTTGCCATCCATCCCCAAAGGTTCTCAATTGGATTTAGATCAGCGGAACATGCAGGATGGTCCAAAAGAATGATGTTATTCTCCTGGAAGAAGTCCCTTGTCCTTCGGGCATTGTGTACTATAGCGTTGTCCTGTTAGAAAACCCACTCGTTACCACACAGACAAGAGACCTCAGTCATAAAGAATGCTCTCTGCAACATCTGGACACAGCCAGCAGCCGTTGGACAGTCAAGTAGATCCGGCTCAGTGCTGGGCAATTCTTTTGAGTCTTCCACTTGACTTTTTTGTTCAATAACCCTCAGGATCATTTAAGAAATTCCAAGTTACTGTCTGACCACGTCCCACCTCAGCACTGATGGCGCACTGCAAGAGACCCTGCTTCCTGCGTATGCAGTTCAACAACCCAACCATGTTCAAAAAGGGATGGCTTTTTGCCTTTGCTATCAGAACGTCATGACAGTCTGACTACCTGACAGAAAATTACAATGAATCCACATTTTTGCACAGATTTGGCCTTTTAAAGGCATGCGGTCCTAAACTTTTGATCAGCTGTAAAACAGCCTGTTTCAGCTTAAGAGTTGTTTCAATTTCAATGGGGGAGCAGCACAGCAAAGAAGGACTCATCCAGGCTGGAGAAACTAATCAGGAAGGCGGGCTCTGTGGTCGGCATGAAGCTGGACACTCTGGTGACAATGGCAGAGAAGAGGACCTTAAAGAAACTGATGGACATTATGAACAATGCCGGGCATCCTCTGCACACGGTCTGTTGTTCACGCCTCAGTGTGCCCCACAGCGTGCACCACAGCTGGTTGTTTCACTTCCTGTCTTTGTCAGTTTTCCCTCCTTCCCACCTTCTTCAGTTTCACCTGTGTTGAATTTGTTTCACCTGTGTCCAGTTCCCAAGTAACTCTCTATATCAGCACTTTTATTTTGTCCTCTTGTCTTAATCAAGCTTTTCAAACATTTTATGATGTTGCTAATATTTGTGTCTCCTCGTGTATGTCTTTAGTGGAACTGTTTACTTTCACTTAGGATGTTTAGTCAGTTTAAATTGAACTCAGTTCGTTTTCCCCTCATTTGTGCAGGATTGAAGACAGAAATCAGATTTGAGTGTGGACCAAAACACCCACACCAAGACCCTTTGGAGGTGGTGGTACGGTCCCAAATGAACTAATGAGTGGTTCGTTTATGGTGTGAACATAATCCGACCCTGATCCGAACCAACTACTGGGTGTGCTTTACAAGTATGAACTAAAAAATGTCTCATAGTTATGTATGCTGTGTATTCTCAATGCAGGAAGTTACTATAGATCAGGGGTGTCAAACTCAAATACACAGTGGGCCAAAATTCAAAACTGTAACAAAGTCGCAGGCTAACATTAATATTTATTGAAATATATTTATTCCTCCAGATATAAGAATGAATCTTTTCTTATGGACTCAAACACGTTTTGCTGAAAAACTGAATATGGAACAAGCAAAGCTTAATACTAAACAATATATATATTAGCTGTATAATACCAGTAGGCCAGCTCTAATAGTAATTTGGTATGGCTTTGCGGGCCAAATGTAATTAGGCTGCGGGCCAAATTTGGCCCGCGGGCCAGAGTTTTACACCTATGCTATAGATGTTCAAGGTCTGTAGTAGAGATGGACCGATCCGATATTACGTATCGGTATCGGTCCGATACTGACCTAAATTACTGGATTGGATATCGGAGAAAAATAAAAAATGTAATCCGATCCATTAAATATCACGAAAGCACCTCACAAAACTTGCAACACGCCGTAACTCACCTCAGAATGTTAGCACGTCGGAGTAGTATGCATCACGTGATAGAGCGGCTGTGGCATGCGGGACCTGTCGGTGCTCTGGATAGCATTTGGAGCTTCACTAGCAACCCGGCATTTCATCTCCGACAAAGTTATCCCCGAGAGAAGTAAAAAAAGTGTGTAAGTCCATCTCTGAATGTTTGTAAAGCATTCCTGCGTTAAGCTTAACAAGCGACTGCCTCTTCTTGCTGCTACTTCAATCATGAAACTGGTTAATGATCAGCTGATCGGCTTTTCTGTCACGAGTCCGTCTCTCTTGTTTGTTTTTGGCCCACTTTGCACCAGAAAGAGGAAACCAGTGGATAAACAACAGCAGCACGTTTAAGCTTGATCAGCTGTTGTTAGAATTTATTTAATATTACTTTCTACTCGAGGATCTTTTTCTATGTAGCTGACGGCTGGTAACTGTGCAGGGGCGGATCTAGCAAAGTTTAGCCAGGGGGGCTGATAGGGCATGAACAGGGAAAAGGGGGCACAAAGACATACTTTTCTTTCTTATTCTCATTTAAAATGTCTAGCTTTTAATAATTAATTATCTGACACCCAAAGTTTTAATTTGATGTAAAATGAATAGAAGTCAATTACTGTATATAGTGACTATTAAGTCTAATATATATATATATACTGTATATACCCTAGTAAGCTATAGTACTTTTTCCTTTGGGAAGGTACCATCTGTGCAGTCTGCAATTTTGTTGAAGAAAGATGTTGAATCTATTTAATATTTCTTGAAAAATAATTGATTTCTGTGCATTTTTTTTCACACTGCATCAAATTAAGGTTGATTACGTCGATTAAGCATCATGAGGTGGAGCGTGAGGGGTGGTTCCCTATTTTTTATTTTTTTATTTTTGTTGTTGCTGGGAGTTGGAACCCTATTAGTTAGGTTGCTTAATATTTATGCTAAGTACTCTTTAAAATACCAGAATAGGGAGGATGGTGTAGGTTTAAGTTTATTAGATTGATCAGTATTGCTGAACTATGAAATATTTTTTTTTGCATACAGGTATAACAGAATAGCTTTAGTGTAGTTGTTGTTTTAAACTTGAGTATGAACTTATATACAAAATGCAGCAAGATATTTAAAAAAAACAGTTGTTGATTAAAAAACACTACATCGGATTCATATCGGTATCGGCAGATATCCAAATTTATGATATCGGTATCGGTATCGGACATAAAAAAGTGGTATCGTGCCATCTCTAGTCTGTAGATTCCTTATTTCTCCAATAGCCCAGAACTCAGGATATTCTTCCTGCATTTACTCTTGTTGCTCCCGCCCCAGACACATCTGGCCAATGAGCAGAGTGAACATTGTCATGTGCTTTGTAGAGACACTTTTTGTTTTACTTTCAGTTCACTTGGACGTTTCTCTGTATGTAGACAAACCAAACCACAGGAAAAAGCTCCAGTTTTTCAAACTTCTCAACTGATTTGGACCAGAGTAAACAAACTATAGGTGTGCTAACGCCCTCACAACTTCTAGACATATGGCGCCTGATCCGGTTAGAGAACTGAATGAAACTGGACTGGTACCTTAAACAACACAACTTCGCCAATGTGGCCACCGCACTGTTTTACTTCATTCATACAATACATAGATACAATTACATTTCTGTGGTGTGTGCATCTGATTCAAGAAAATTTGTGGCATTCGACAATTTCTAAAACTCAGGAGCAGCCCAGACCTTTACTAGAAGTCTTATAGAAAAAGTTTGCTTCTCTCCACAGGCGGAAAGACTATTTACTTGACACGAAATGTCATTGTAAATTATGAAATCTTGGCAAAGCGCACCTCCTCATGAGCAGGTGGCATTTATTTCACTGGCTCCCACTCGGAACACTTTGGGAAAAAGACAAATAACACGTTTTGCAGGTCCATGTTAAACTTTGTACACATACTTTATTTTACAAGCTGTAGAGCGTGTCACAGAAAAAAGGGCCTCATTGTAGCCAGGGGTAAAACCTGAGCTTGTCAGTGTAAAAGGATTCAGCCAGAGAGGGACTGAATAAAGCTTATATTCAGCTAGCTCAGTATTCACAAAATCCATTTTCCAGATAGCAGTGTACAATGAAATTTTCCATTTCTTTATCTGTCACTTCTGCTAATCCAGACACTGATCTTCCTGAAACAAAGCTCTGCTTTCTGTATGTAACTGATTGTCATAAACTCATTTCTCCTTTATCATTTGAGCTCATCACCTCCTCTATTCTGGCTGCATGCATTTTATTTTTATGATTTCAGTTTTCCAAGAGTGTTTCTCTATACGTTCTGAGTGCCTGCCTGCATCCATGAGGCAGCATTTGCAGCAGAAAATGAAGATGGTCTAAGCACAAAGATATGGAATAATTCTGGCCTTTATTTGTTAAATCTCATTACTTTTAACATTCTAAAATTCATATTATTATACTTATCATACTCTTAATTTCAGACTTGAAAGTTTACATGTCAATTAACACAATATGTAATAATCTCCACCTGTTATAAATAAATCAAAGAGCCGTAAATATTTTATATTTTCTTTCTGCTACGCGTGTTGTTTCTTAAAAGACAAAATGCACTGCACTTGGTATGCACAAGGCTGATAAATATTTTTGTAACTTGGCATTAAAAGACCTTTGCTCAGCTGTCTTGGTCAAAGACTTAGAGAGCCGAGCTACTTCAGGGATGTATTTAATGTTATGTTCGTACAGAGAGTGTTATCTGTAATTGAAACATTATATCCTGTGCCTGTCCTGATCTGGACGGACTGCTTACTGACAGAACAAGTCTCTTTAAAAGTAAACAACACGGCTGAATAGCAGGTTTGTCTAATCTTTCTGTTGTTGGAGGAGTTCATTGCAGTTATATTCAGTTGTAACCACAGAAAAGAGGCAGAAGAATCCTATCACTTTTGTTAATCACTTGTTGAATTCCTGAAAAAAACCTCTGCAATGGTAGTTCCGTCAGTCTGGCATTTTCTGGCATGAAAATGCACTGTCAAAAGGCTAAGAGGCTGGTATGAAGGTGGCCCCAAAAGCAGACTCAATACACGAAGAATTCAAACTTAAACAGATTTTATTTAACACAGGGATTATCAAAGGCAGAGCAGGGCTCAGAGGAAACTTCACAGGGGCTGGATCCACTGCAACGGGAGGAGAGAGGCATTATTTCCAGTGCAGTGGACTACAGGAGAGTTTAATGATGAGGTGGATAAAAGAAGAGTGCTTACTTGGCAGGTAGAGGAAAGAAGCTATTGAGGGTAGGGTGGTTCACTGGGGGTGATGGCAAAGTTAGCAGGGAGTGAAACGAGAATGCCCAGGCACTAGAAGTTGTGGATGGTTGCAATGAGCAAGAGGGCAGGCCAGTGAGTTTCCTGATTTTCCACAGGAGGTGTGGAGGCAGCTGGGAGGAAGAATCGGGGTGGAAGTAAACTGGAGCGAAGGAACAGTGTCAGGGGAAATCCAGGTAGTTACAGCAGTAAGTGGAGAATGAACCAGGGGTGCAAGCAACCGGAGAAATGAGACCATGAGTTTACACGAAGAAAAACTTGAACAGACAAAGCATGGAGTCCAATTTACAGCTATGGTTTAGCTGACGATCTGGGGAAGAATTAAGGCCTGAACCGGTCCTTAAGACTGCCATGCTGATTGCTGATGATGAGCTGCAGGTGGAGACAGGTGGAAGTGGAAACCCTGAACTCCACCCGGAGGTGAGGCTAGAGCTCCGGACAGGAAAACAACAAGCAACGGCACATGACCGACACCCTGGGTCATGACAGGAACACACTGCTTTGCCCTGACCGACAAGGACAGGGTGTTTGTCAGTCAGGGTCGTGAATTCAAGTCACCACTCTAATGAGAGATGCCATAATCTGTAACTGGCAAACACACTTAATACACAATCAGAGGGTTGTTTTAGCCTGCATTTAGACACTAAAACCAGCAAACGGTGATGCACGCTTGTTTTTAAGGCGGTAGACTATTGTAAAGACTGCTGGAACATCAGAATTCACAATGCTTCAGCAACCGCCTGACACAAAGGGTACAAATGCCCACCTGCCTCCATGATCTGGTATAATGTCCTGATAGGACACGAATTATGATATTGGGCAAAAACTCTCAGATGAACATGTATTGTGGAGAAAAATGGAGCATTAGGTTAAATAGGAATGGTTTAGCTTTGAGGCTTTAGGAATGATTTCCAAAACATTTGGCACATTTGACAAGTTGAGTCTACCTTGGAGACTACTTGGAAAACATGCAGCTATTAAAAAGACAATAACAACCAGTTGGGAAACCTGCAGCTTTCATTTTGACTGCAGGTAGATAAGTAGCTATCATCATGGGATCCAAGGATGCTCAGCAACATGTGGAGTAGAATAGGATCTGCTAAACAGCACAAATTGGGAAACAGCAGGAGGACAAGATGGACATAATGTGGCTCATTATGTATTGTTGGTTAAGAATTTGCAAAGCAGTTGTTGTACACACTTAGTGAAACCCAGCTATCACAATAATAACCACTTTTTCATGTGTTCCACATCTATTATTATAAATAAAAGCTGATTTTTTTAAAAAAAAGAAGCAAAAACGGTGATGCAACACTTCGGTTTTAGTGCTTTATTTTCACATGAATCAAATGGCCTTTTTTATACTTTCTTATGCAACTTTGAAAGCATCTGAGAGTTTATTGACAGCGGAGAGGAATAAAGAAACATTAGAAGAGTGATGTGAATGACTTGCAGCAAAGTTCTCGAACTGGATTCAAACTGCAGATATTGCTGTTTTATGACACGTGTCTTTATCAGCAAGCTAACAAAAACCTTTGTGTTTGTGTGTATGTGTGTTATCATGGCAAAGAAATGGTGCTAGAGACACCCACTGCTGCAGGAACCATCATTTTAAGTATTGTAGCCGCTCTTTGTATGTTTGTTAGTCTGTGGATAGATTTTGTCGGCTTATCTGACAAATGTGGACTAAATACTCATGCAATAATGTAGTAATAACTCCAAAATACTCGCAAACCCTGCTTAGGTTGCATTAAGGTTTTAAGGCTTTAAGTTATGCAGGTTTGGCCATTTTGAGTGACAAACTGGATACTTTGTCATTTTAAGGCTATTACCTGAGAAATGAAGAGACACAGTGTGTGATTAATTGTAAAAACAGGTCAATCACGAAGTCTGGGCACCAGTTTAGTCATTACATTTCCTTTCCAAATTTGTTAGCGTTAGCTGAAAACTTATGTCTTTAAAAAGCGTTCCACAAACCAATGAGTGACACCACATCATGTTTCCATCAAAGACAGTATACAACATGGGCGTATACATCAGGTGATAGCTGTGGTTGCAAAAAAAGACTTCGAGTCCTATGGAAGTTTATAATATAGCATGTTTCTGACATCACCTCTGTAAACACTTTCCAACTTTGCTGGATTCAGTCATTCGTTTTGGGTCATATTAAACAAATAAAAGGAAATCTTTAAAAATCAAGTCTTTACAATTTTGGGCTATGCTCTGTTCTAAGTTTTCAATCATAAAATTATGATTCATTGTATTTTCTTTGCCCAAGTTTATGCTCATCTCAAGGCTTCAAATCAGGACGTCAGGGTAGCGTCCATCTTTTATGCTGTCATTGGTTTACAATTAAGACATAGGCACCTATAACAGGGTATCCTATTCCTGTTTTAAATGTCTAAAACATTTGCACATCTCAACACTTTTAGTGTCTTGAACGTGGTATTTAGAATTGTGCTTTGATGTTACAGTTTTCATTTTAGTGAGGTCATATTTCTAGCTTGTTGGCATTAGGAACATTGTAGAAATGTTATATATCATATATAACTAGAACAGAAGAGGTTAAATTACATTGCATTCCTTCTTGGTCTTGTTCAGAGCTGCTATATCATAGTATTACATAGAGTAGATGAGTAGTAGTAATAAGAATCTTGGATCTACTCTAGTATAAAGCAGTTAAAGTTAAACTAACTCAGATTTATGTTGTTCCTTTGTGCCTCAAAACAACCTTTAGCAGGAGTGAAATGGTGAATTTCTCAGTATAAAAATTTTATTTTAGCTCCTGCAAATCTTAATAGTTTTCTTTATATCAAGTATATCATTTTGTTTGTGTAGCTTTGGCAGTGGGATATAGCCAGAAATTAGACTAGAGGCAATCTTTTAAATCCTACTCACAGTGATCGTATCACTACACCACAGTATTTGCTAAGCTTTTCCTTTTTCTTTTCTTTTTTTTTTTTGTCATCTCCACAGTCATAGGCTATTAAAAGTCTGCATTGTTCAAAATACGCTTTCAGCAACTTCCAATTCAAGTCATAAATATTTCAAATGTTTGAAATAAATGTGGGATGCTCTGATGGAGTAGTATGTAGTGCCATAACACTGAGTCATTGGCTCTTGGATTCTGAATAATAAATGCTGAGGAGAGAGTGTTGCCTGCATGTATATATACATATATGCAACTAGTATTATCCCCAAACTTTGAAAACTGACAGGAAGATTTTTGTGGCATACAAGTTATTTTTGTCTCTTAAAGGAAATACTCCTGGATTATTCCATATTAGAGCATGTTTGGCAGATAAGGTCTATTCTAAATGAAGATTTCCACACATCATTTTTGTGGTTCATTCACACGGTGAAAAAAAGACGGTGTCTTTATCAGGAGTGTCCAGGATGTGCAGAAGATTAATGTGCACATGCTGGAGCAAGATAATAAATAACACTGGTCTGTGGGAAACCCTTATACAGTCAAGCCGCTTGGCTTTGTTAATGAACACACAGCTTACGGCATCCGTGTGCGGAATAACCAGCTCAGAGGATAACAGTGCAGGATCCCCTCTGTCAAACTGAAACAACTAATGCCGAATACAAAACTATTGCACTCAAAATGTAATATTTCATCAGACAGCTTTGCTACGTATTCGTGAAGGTTTCTCTTGGGGATAAAACATCTATCAGGAACAGAAGCATGTTGGCATACATCCGCTTAGCCACATGTTTTGTGTAACTAATTGGATAACCACACCAACTAAAGCACGAAATTGCCTTTTTTTTATCCCTCGTGCAGCAGTGGATGCAAACCCTCTCTGCAGGGCGTTGGTGGGGCACAGAGGCGCGCACATTTATGAGTCATACATTTAATATGCTCTCCCTTCCTACCCATATCATAAACACTCAGAGGGATGGAAATGAAACATCCCCTTTTTTTCCTCTTTACCCGCGTCGGGAGACTTCGTCAGACAGCTGAGAGAGATCCTCTCCTCTCTGTCCTTTGAGTGTTTCTCGTCCGTACGCGCCGGTGCCCCCTGACTCTTCTCTTCTTCGCTGTCTGACACACAAAAGTGCTGCTTTGACTCTCCTTGCACTATTTTATTTTTTTTTAAATAATCTGCGCGTCTGTGTGTGTCTGTGTGCGTGTGTTTGGCTGAGAAGATAAGAGATTAGCATGAGTCAGATAATGATTCAGGACGCCAGGTGGCAAATGCCTCAAATCACGCTCTCCCCCTTTTCGCTCCCTCGTTTCCTTTTACTTGTTCACTTGCCGTCCCTGCTCTCTGCGCCGCACGAACTGTCGCTGCTGCTCTTTTCTGCTCACCAATTCCCACTCCTTTCTCCTCAAAATTTGAGCCCATCTCTTTTGTCTACCCCCGTTTAAGTCCCTCTCGCTCTTGTTCCTCCCAATGTCGCCTTCTGTCCCCTCACCGCCTGCAACTGTGGCAAACTTAATAACCCATCGGTTCAGGGGTGGGCGTGGAGAGGTTAACAGGGGAGATAAAGAGGGCAAAGACAGATCGAGTGAAGAGGGGACGGTGGTGGGGGTGCAGTAGGGAGATCGATGGCCCGATGTGGAGAGATAAACGGGAGCGTGTCGGATCAAGGTGGATTTTGAGCACGAATCTCAAGGAGTGCTCATGGAAAAAAGCGGCTGGTTTCGTGCATGTGCCGGAGGGAGTAGAGGGTGGTGGGTAATTTAGAAAGAGTGGGACATAGGAATGTGTAGTGAGAGGCAGAGAGGGTTATAGAGAGCTGTGTAGAGGTGGATGGAGGCAGGGATAGAGAGATAGAAGGAGGGGTGGTGATCCTGGGGGCCTGATGACTCATGGCTGTGCTGCGGTTTGTGCGTCACTGGCGCTGGCTGGAGGAGGAGATAGTGGAGAGGTCTACGCATTTAATTACAGCCTTCCAATTTAGACACACTGTACACACACGCACCTACACACACACACACACACTTGCACAAAATAATATCACAAATAATAGTCTTGCAAGTACCCTAATTGGTGACACACAAACACGTAGGAATACGTGGATGGAGGGCGCACTGTGAGCGCCTCAAACATGACATCGTTGGGTTTTACTTGCAAGCTGGATGTAAAAATGTTTACATCCCTTCCCTTTTTTTCTGCATTCCCTTTTTTGTTGTCAGCGGTATCGAGCTAAAACGATTACAGTCATGGGCGTGTTGAGCATGCACGTTCACTGTGTGCAGCCACCCCATCCCAGACAGACCTTGAGGCACAAAACTTATCAATCCCACCCCCACCACCACCACCAAAAAAATAAAGAATTCCAAAATACAAAATCGTACCCTTTGAGCAGTTGCACCACACAGCCTGTGACTGGAATATGAAATAGAGACAGAGACATACAGAGGGACGTGCAGGACTGGCTTTGATGACGCAGTAAAGCAAACTCTTCTCTCAGAAAAATCCTGCACGCTTGAGAGTTTTCACCACACAGCCGCTGCAGCGTGATATACAAGTTGTCCTGCTGGTTAAAGGTCAGCCCCGTAAGAGCAGGATTTCTGCATCATCTGTTATTTATTCATTGTATTATACATGGTTGTGTGGTTTTGACAAAGACATGGAGAGCTTGTTATTTTTAAATGCCACACCTGAGAGATTTTTTAAAAGGATAAAACTGTGGAGGAAAAAAACCCCTCCAAATATCACATTCTTTACATCGAAGGAGCTGTTTGCACAGTTCCCTGCTGCATAGTCGAGTCAAGTTTTAACACCTGCTTTCCATCAGCCACTTTGAGAAACAAAGGACACATGTAGATAGAAATGGAAGCAAGACACAGAACAAGAACATCATGAATATTAGGAAATGGGTGCAGAGCGTGCTGTTGGCAACAGAAGAAAATGCAACAGCTGCTTCGTGCAGCGTTCACTGCATGTATTTCTGGTAATATTTGTTTTGTGTTGTTGAAGCATCAGAAGAGAGGAAGCTAAATGTAAATAAAGCATTAATACAGTAGATTTACAGGGATTTACAGGGATTCTCTATTACAGACTTAAAGCAGGTTAAAAAAAAACATAAAAAATTGTAATTAATGTAAATAGTAGTGATTTTTATATGTTCAACAACTAGGCTAATAAGAAATAAAAAGATAAGATAATAAAGATAATATCTGCTGATGATTTCAGTTTCTGTGTCTACAGATAAAAACAAATAATGTTTCAAAATTGCCATGACTTGCACAGAAATACAAAGGCAACTCAAAGCAGCAGAAGTTATTTTTGTATTTCAACATCCTGCTATCAGCTATCATTTCCAGGTTTCCTGTGTTTGTCATGGGTTTAAACATATTAAATATACTATTTTCCTTCTCTGTTATATTTCATCCAACAGGAAACTGTGGGGAAATTTGATTCCAAGGCCTCTTTGTACTTTGATGTGGCAGTAAAAAAAAAAGAAATTAAAGAAAAAAACATGTGAAAGAGAAAAGAGCTCCAGGGCAAAAAAAGAATAAATGAAATACCGATTTCAGAATATGCTGCTTTCACTGGTTCAAATTTAATTTCAAATGTTTCAGATTTAACTGATCCACTGCATCCTCTCATTGTGGCATAAGGGCCACGTTCCTTTTAATTTCCCCACTCTTTTTTTCCTTTTTTTTTTTGACTCCTCTTTCCTGTCCAAACACATTACCCTCCTTGTGTGCCAATTATCCCCTAAGAGGCAGCAAGCCTCACTCTTAAACAATAGGAGCAATCAGTTGCCCTCACTCCCTCTCCCCCTCTGTGCCCCTTTACTCACTCTCTTTTCCAGCAACGAGTGCAAAGGGAGGATAATTTTTTCCAAACAACTGCGGTGAGAGTAGAATGGCAGAGGGAAGAGAAAGGAGAGGTAGAAAGAGATAAAGGCAGAGAGAGGGACTGCTGATCGGCCAGGTCACGTTGGTTCAAAGAGTCTAGAGGCACATCTGACAATACAACGACGCATACAGATGTTTGCTGTCCTAAGCCAAGACAGGCAAATGCACAGCTGCTCTATAACCCCTGACACAGAGTCTATAAAGCCTAAAATATACAAAGACACAGCTACAATCACATCTACTAAAATGATCCCAGGACAAAGAACCGGAAGAAGATAACAGCTTACATTTGCATACTAGTAAATATGCACGTGTATTTCTCCAGCGTTTCATTTCTGTCTTTTGTCTGCAATGTCTGAAAAAATGTGGGTTTGCAATTGCTTAAATCTAGCAAACATTTATTAAAATGTTATTTTTTATTAACAATAATAAAATCATCACATTTTTAGGTAAACCAGACTATTTTTATTGTTCTGCAGAAGAAAAGCACTCTGACACAAATAACTTTTGTAAAAAATATTTTTTACTGTTACTGTGTGTGTGTTTTTTGGGTTTTGTTTTGTTTTTAATTAATTCAGGGTGTTTTTCTTCCCGGCAGTTTTCCAGGTCTTTCAATTTAACGCCTATTTCCCCTTTCATTCATGTCTCCTATCATGAGTTGTCAGCAGCTACATCCCGAGGGAGGGAAATCCCAGCTGTCACTAAATAACTTTTCAGATCACACCAATAAAGCTAATGTCCACGGACATTAAAGGCTATGGAGTCCATTTAACAACCACTTAACGCATGGGCACACATGTGACACACATGTGACACACACGTGACACACACACACACACACACACACACACACACACACACACACACACACACACACACACACACACAGGCTGTTGTGGATTACTCTAACCAGGCTAATGATCTCCTCAATGGGACAACTGGGACTCTTCTGAGACCGTCTTCAGCCTGAGGTCCCACAGGGACCTGGAGAGAGGCTCAGGGGTAATTACAATGTAAATGCTCCTTTTGGGTGTGTGTGTGCGAGTGTGTGTGTAAGGAGGGGCCTCCTGCCTGTATTTTCAAGATTAGGCTAATCTATAGTTGTACATTTTGATTTTGATGGTAAAAATCACACTTTTTATAAAAAGGGGGGGAAAGCCACTTATTTGAACCTTTTTACATGCATGTGTGTGGACAGTTTCACTTTCTGTGCATTTCTTTTCTTAAACATATCAGATGTACACTGTATATTTGAATCCTGCTGCTATATTTGGTTTGTTTTGAAAGGTTTTAAGAAGATTTTTTAGATAATTCCTCTTTTACCAAAGTATAAGTTTCCAATAAAGTTTAGCAATGGCTACATGTCATGTTTGGAAACGTCAATACGGGCACATGCTGGCTTTCTGATGGCCTTTTTACCGTCCAAATGAGGCTCAGCTACTTTTCTGCTCAGTAAGCATTCAGATTTGGCATCACAGAGGCATAACAGTTTAGACTGCAAGAGAGAATAGACATTTTAAATTATTTTCAGCGCTTGAAATCTGTGATATTGGGTGACCAAAAAATGGAGGGGAGAGTATTATTGAGAGGCAGAGAGAGGAACGGGGTAAATGAATGTATGATTGATGCGAGTTTGACACTAGGAGGGTTAGACAGAGAGAGAGAAAGAGATATACACCTCTTTTTTTTCACTCTGCCTTTGTTTCGGCTCATCGCCCCTCATCATTACCCTCATCATCATCATCACCATCATAATTATTTCCCTCGCTCCTTTTTTTCGAGCTCTGTCAACAGTCCCCTTGTCCCACCCCTCTCTGTGACGCTCACCATGCCAATCAGATCGTAACGTGACATTATGGCTCATTATACCTGGGCTGCACCGTCTGCTGCAAGTGGCCAGCCTTCTCAGAGACACACACAAAAAAAAACAAAGATCTTTAGCTCAACATGTAAATGTTTCTTTTATTTATCTCTTTTATTTGCATTTCATGTCTGTAGTATCCACACACAGAACTGTATGGGATCCCGCATTGTGTAATCTGGAGGCTTGTAAGCTGCTTAAAAGCACCAAAGGGAAGGAGATAGCAAGAGGTCTGAAGCTACAAAAATAGAGTAAAGAAAGGGACTAAGAATCATAGGAGAGGCAAAGGTAGAAAGAGAGCCACGAACACTCAAGCAGCAGAAAAACATTGTGGTCATCTGCAGTGCGATGAGTCACCTGTAGGCAACATGCACACACACATACACACACACACAAATGCGCACTAACCCAAAAGAGACAGGCTTTGCAATCACAGCCCACATCTCTGTACTTATAATGCCATATTGTTTCATGAGCTGCATCTACTGAGAGCTTTGCATTGTCAAATCTGGAATGCAATCTTCTGCTGAGAGTGAGAACCAAAGTGAAACGATGGAATCAAACTGCAAAATGATTCGACCTTTTACAGCCTTGCTGGCGAATTCGAGATCTCGCCCCGATAATTAACGTCAACCGCCGAACAAAATGTTAATGAAAGGCAGCAAAAAAAGACATGGTTTACTTGCAGCAACGATGTTGTTGCTCTTGTAATTAGTTAAAATACAAATCTGTGGATTAAATCAGCCATCTGCATCTTGTATACATATTTCCTTCTGCACCCCTTCTGCTCCTCTTCTTGTGAGTAGGGCGTGAAACAAAAAACTGCATCAAATATGCTGTCATCAGTGTGATTAATCCATTCTTTTTTTTTTTCACTCATAATCAAACCTACAGACACACCACATATGCACTAAAGACAATTACTAAAGCTGCAGCTAATTATGGTTTTCATTAATGACTAATCTTTCCATTATTTTCTCAATGAATCATTTGGTCTATAATAAACTATAAAACCAACGCAACATCCTACGACACAAGGTGACCCTAGAAAATGCCTAAAACTCAAAAATAGATAATGGAAGGCTTTAAAAAGCATTTGATTATCTTGTTTAAAGGATCTGGAGATATTAGCTTTTTTTTAAAAAAGTCAACTAAAAGAATTAATTTAGTGTTATTGTTATTATTTTTAGAATGATACAGTAACCATCTGCACTGCTAAAATTAAAGACAACCTCACTTTGACACTTTTAAAAGGGTTAATAGAATATCTCAGCCCTCCTGTGTGATAGCAAATCGGGGCAAACTGGAAAGCACATTTCATGGCAAATAATCAAAAAGGAAAAATCCTCATAAAAAATGACAACAACAGAGGGGGGAAAAACATTTGACTTTCACTGTAGATTTGATTAAATTCCTGCTACAGTTTTATCAAATCTTGTGGAGCCCAACACTGGATTTGCTTTGGTTTGATTATCACAAATATTCGCTTCATCTTCTGAACTGTGTCTCCTTCCGTTCTAAACGACTCTGTATGTTGAGCTGGCTCATTATTCATTCATACTGCTGCCTGACAGAAAATCAGGTGAGCTTTCACCAGCAACATTAGCTAATTTCCAAACTGCCAATCCATCATCAGATGTTAAAATTTCCTTGTTATTTGAATGTGAAACGTCTGACTGCTGCAAAGTTTGGGTCGTGAGGCGATGCCCATCGAATTCCGACAATGAGGACAAAACAGATGTGGGGGAAAAAGGAGTAGATCTTGTCATCATTCATTCCAATTCTCTTTGCGTTTAACTCTCACTCTCTAGTCCTCCCCCCGCACGGCTTCATCTCTTTTCAAGCCTCATCACCAACACGCAGCACTTCCCCCGCTCCGCCCTGCCACCTCCCTCCCCTCCCCAATTTCCTCCATCCACACTCATGTTCCTGAACAAGAATGAGACTAATTCAGACCATTTGTATTAGCAGGAGCTGTTTATGCTCCTTTAGGTTCCCTAACAGCAGTGGAAAAAAAATTATAAATTCATGCTCCTTGTCTGCTGTACGCTCACACAGCATTACCTCAGTGCTGTGGTCTCACTCTGATATATAAACATGCATGCAGCTAAAAGCCTGTGCTCCAGTTTGCACAATTTATCCTCTTGTAAAAATGCATCTTCCATTTCTGAAATGTTTTAGTTACATGCTTTCTGCAGCTTCCAGGAGACAGGAGACATTCAGATGAGAAAGACAACAGTAATCATTAGTGCAGTGATTTAGCTTTTTCAGTACCATACAATGTCAAAGACGAACATATTGATTATTACTATTTTGCTATCTCTTCAAACTTAAGACACACCGGGTCCTGCACCTGTGTGCAGCAGGCTCTTATTTATAGTCTGTGGTGACCTTTAACTCTAGAGTCTGACCACATATTTGGCTGAACCCTGTTCAAACACAATGCGTACATGGACAAACATCCACACTGGACCAAATCTGAGATTCACCCAAGCCGGAGAGCAGATTCATCACACAGATTTAGTCCAAAACCTAATCAGTCAAGTCTAAAAAGAGACAAATCGCTGAAAAACTGAAATACTTAACTTGCTGAATGTCAACTCTTAGTCTTCGCTCTAATGTAATTGTGTGGAAACAAAAAGAGGTTTAAAATGACGTGAATTATTCTCTGGTTTCTTAGCGCATCATTTGTAATTGCCAGGTCTCTCTTGGAAATGAGATTTTTAATCTCAATTAGATTTTTTACCTGGATAAATAAAGGATTAATAAATAAATAAAAATTGATGTGATTACATCTTAGATTTGAAATTTTGTGTCATATGCAAAAACGTGTTACATAAAGTCACTGAGAATGAAGATGATCAAGATGAAAGCACAAAAAAGGAAGAAAGGAAGACTCTGATTCACCCTCTTCAATGAACTGCACAGTATGTTTGTTTGTGTCCACGCTTCCTATATGAGTAACTTTGTCTGAATATGAAGACGAAGGCGAGGCGATATTTTTAGAAAGTTCTTGGTTTAACTTGCTAAACAATAACAGTAATGATAATGCTGTCATAAATTATGTTCTATAAGCCGCCTTTTCCTCAAATAATTGTAACCTACAGATGGTAGTTGCACCGTAGATAGTCTTAGAAGGCAGGGAATGTTTAAAAAAAGGCACTGGACACTTAGTGTTTCAATTAAGTTTAATTGAAATGTATTTTTATGACGTAAGTTTAAGCTATTGGGTGAAATGGATGATGTTGGAGCTATAAAGCTCGTCTTTCAAGTCACTGATCTCCTTTCTTTGAGCTCTTCATGTTGCATGGCCACATTACGTTTTCAGTTTCCATATTATTATTATTTTTTATGGAGCACATTTTGTTTGCCATCTGCTTAATTCTAGTGACGCATTTCAAATGTAACATTCAGGAAACTTCAAGACGTACCACTGTCTGTTTTTTGTTTTTGTTTTTTGTTTTTTGCAGCAAACAAATGTTACAGGATATAATGTCGAAAACTCAAGCAAAAAGTGGAGTGTGTTTGCCCTCCCTACTCTTTGTTTCACAGGTGTGATGTGAGTGTACAAGTGAAGGTTTCAAGCTTAAAGGTTGCACATGTGCTATGATTCAGCCCGAATCAAAGACTATCTTTCTGGGTAATCAGGACCATGCCAGTATAAGGACAATGCCCCCCTCTTCAACAAAACATACTTCATACTTTACCATGAGTCTAAAGAGCTGAAAGACTTTGAGATCATCAGTAAGGCATCACTTCTGTGCATTAGATATAATGCACCGTAGGGTGAGGCCAGGTGCCTCTCACCTCCGACTCTCACGTCAGAACGAATATCTTCTGTTTCCCTCCTTCAGACAAGGCACGCACAAGAAAGCTCCAGAGGTTCAAACTGAAAGTGAGAGAAACAGGTTGCTTTCTCACCAAGGTCAACCAGCTGCCACAGTCAATGAGCCTCTTCAGACTGTGAGTCCACAAAGCACCGAATCACTTCCTATTATAAATGTGTCATCAATAATGCCGACCCTGTCATGCACATAGTCACATGTGGGCTCAGTGAGAGGTTTTTGACTGACTAATGCAAGATGTCCGCAAAAACATGTTTACCTCTTATCACTTCCTGTGTTTTCTTTTTGTTTTGGGGGAGGTTTGGGTTGTTTTCCTGCTCTTGACCATCCCCATGTGAGAAGTCCCTGAGATACCCTTTGGAGCTGTCGGTTTGCGTTTATCCCTGCGGACAAACCTTGCAGCTTCATCAGGGGTGCTACGGAAAGGACAGTGTGTCATGAGGGAGTGTGTGGCATGGTGTCGCATTGTTTCAGAGGCTGGATGAGTCATGGAAGAAAAATCAGGGTTGGTGGCATTTTGAGAAGGCTCGTCCGTTGCGTTAAGACAGCACTGCTAAATCAAGAGCGGAATTATAATGTGGTCTTTTGATGCCTGTTGCAGCGGGTCAGACATGGAATTGATTAAGGCATAGTCTAATCTAATTACCTGAGAGGCTCCGCAGTTACATGTCATGAGTGTAATTTGTTTTTGAAGAATACCACCGCCATCCTCCGCCATCCTCTGCCGTCCGTCCTCACCGAGCTGACGGGAGTTTAAATTCCCAAAACATCCGAGCGTATTTATAGCGCCTACTTTACAGTTTGATTGCTGTGACTGTTTCAAGTAATTTCTATATGACTCACCAAAGAAACTCAATGGCTCGTACATCATCAAAAGGCAGACAGCAAAATTTCTTTTCTGCTTTAGTCATGGCTGAATTACTTTTCATCTGTATCGTCATTTTTCAGTCAGATGAGTCCACGCTTCAATTATGGGTTCCCTTTTTTTTATTTTTAGCAAAGTCCAAAATTCAAATGACGTGCTTGACATCGTGTGGATTTAAACTGAAAATGTGGTCAAAGTGATGTCAGACAACCCCCTCTACCACCACTACCACCTCCCGACACCCCACCTCCCTCGGACCCACCCGACACCTCCCACCATCTCATTCAGCTTTTACCATGTTTCAAAATAATGCTTCCCAGTAGGGTTCAGCTTTCTCTGAGTGGCTGCCTTTGAGTGTTTTTTTTCTCTTTCTCTCTCTGTACTGATAAAAGCAAAATTACACAAGATTGCCCACATACAATAGAGGGAGCTATAAATGCTTTCATTTTGTTTTTTCATTTCAGCTCCTACACGTTCGTCCCATACGCGAATGTCAAGTATATGCAGGTGACAGGCTCTAATCTCTTTCCCTCCTCGTGCCCCTTTTTTTCTCCCTCTCTCTCTCTGTTTCCACCTCTGTCTCTCTTTGTGTCTCCCTCGCTCCCTCTGACCACCCTCACACACTCTGCCAACATGAGATAGTCATGTCTGCGTGTCCGGCGCGTCGCGTGTGATAGCCTGTGACGTATAGCGTCACGTGCCGGCGGTTTTAGGGTTCCACAAGAAGCTACTTATTATCGTTATCGTTTTTAGGCATCATCATTATCACCTGGAGCAGACGCAGCGGGTCCCTCTACGTCATTGTTCACTCCAAAGCCCCTAAAGCTCTTGCCGCCAAAGCTACCCACAACATAGCCAACAAATGGAAGGGAGGGAGGGAGGGAGGGTGGAGAACATGACAAAAATCACTCTGGCACTCTTTCAATGTCTCTCCTCTCATCCAGGCCTCCAAGCCCCCCACCACCACCACCCTACTTCCCATACACCCTCTCCACTCTATCTTTCTGTGTTTATTGTTTTTTGTTTTTTGTTTATTGGGGGGTTTTCACCTCTCTATTATCGAATGTTCACGTTTGTCTCGTCCACGCTTTCTTGTTCCATCACACTCTATCTTTCAGCGTGACACCCTCTGCCCTCGTCCGTTCTCCGTGGCGGCCATTATCTAAACCACCCATCTCCTCATCTTTCCCCCCAATTCTACTCGCTGACGCTCAGGAGGAAAAATTTCACAACCTAGACGTAGATAGACACACACAGTCGTAGGGCGTGCGTGCAAATGCTCTCACCCACCAACCCCACCGTCCTCCTCTTCCCCCTCCTCCTCCTCCCACACCACCACGACCACCTCCACAACCTTCTACTCTTTTCAAACCCCTACCCCCCACCCTAATCCTAATCACACCACCGCCACCGTCATCAGCCCTTATCTCCCTCCACCAAATCTGCTCTGACTCAAAACAATTTCCTCTCATTTGCGATTTTTACGGCCCGCCCCCCGCCTCCTACACCTTCATCAACCCACCTACCCCCTTCCAATAAACCCTCTCCACCTCCTCAATACCCCATCGCTACCCATCCGATACAAACCCCACCCAAACTGCACACAAACACATACACGAATGGACTCACGTACACACACTCTGAGCGGTCGCCATTAAGAATGACGGCTCATCGCGTGTAAGCGGCGAATTGCCACTGTCATCCAGTGGAGCCCGAGAAGAACTGCAGTGTGACGTCATGGCGGACGCCGGCCCCGCTGGTTGGTGGAGAATATTTACGTGTGTGTGATTCTGTGCATGTGGATGGGATGGGGGAGACAGAGGAATACAATTTGGTGAGTGGGTGGACCCGTTGGGCCTTGCTGCATCACTGAACCAGGAAAATGAATGAGAACCTACATTAGATGTCACCCCTTCCTCTCTCATTGGTCTCCGCTAATTTTCATTCCTTTTTCCTCTAATTCACATCTCCTTTTGGCCCCCAAGGTGAAGAAAAACAGTTAAAACTGCAAAAACTATCCAAGTGTTTGACGGTATGTTCGACAGTATGTTACAGGGTTCTTTAACTGTATTCAGTTATTTAAAGCAGCTGAAGAATAAACAAATGGGCGTTTTTTTACATTTATTATATGGTAAGAAATCCATTCAAAGTTCAGTTAAGCAGTCTGGTGCTGGTGCCAGAAATTTTGTGCATTTGAATTTTCACAAGAGCAAAACAGCACCACCCAATGGGAGGTTTTCATAGCCACAGCTGGAGAGAGGAACGCCTCACTGAGAGGTGTTACTAGGGCAGAAAAGAACATGAACATACTACGCAATGAGCTGCAAAATTGACAGGATACAAGCATGCACGACGCTTTACAGCAGCAGTGACTCAGTGATTTACTTCAGTGAGGGGGGAAACAAAATGTAGTCTGTCTCTGAAAAGCACAGACCCAGTTCTTTTTATGTCTCTCCTTTGACTAAAAGGCACATAGTTTTTACAGTGCAGTTTTTATTGGTGAGCTGATTTTTCAATTATTGCCCTTAGCTGATAGTGAACATGGTGATTCACAGATGTTGAGCCTATAGTGAGAAGGTTTAAAAACTGTAATTCAGGTCAGATTCATGAACAAATTGGCAAATGTCAGCATGGTTGTCAATGCAACCTTACACTGTTGTCCAGCAACTTCCACTCAAAGACCATTGGTCTCATGATTGCATCAGACACAAAAATATAGCAAAGTCTTGATTTTAAACTTTTAGCTACATTGGTAAACACACATATTGAGATAATGTGGTATATTGCTAGGCGAGATTGGTTTTTAATCTCTCAGATGTTATGTATAAAAAACATTTTCACAGGACACTATGCAGTGTAACTTTATCGGTTTTTCATATCACTGTGGAGGAAATGTTACTCTATAATGTTGCTTCATTGAGCTTTGTGGGCAAATTCTCTGGCAGGAATAAAGTCCGCCACAAAATTTCAAACAGATAAGGGTTTGGACTTTGACTGGATCACCTGGATTCTCTTTATCAGCCTCCTCTCTGGTGTAGATTTCATGCTGTCATTGTCATTGTCATTTTGCGTGATCCAGTTTTGGCCAGCCTTTAGCTGTCAGGCAGATGGCCTCACATTTGACTCTAGAATACTTTGGTATATAAACTTCAAGTTTAATCAACAACTGTAAGATGCCCAAGTACTGTGGAAAACAAGCCCAAATCATCACCCCTCCGCCATTGCGCTTGACAGTTGGTATGAGGTATTTGTGCTGATACATATAACATTTAATATGCTAACTGAAATATTTGCATGTTTGCATTTTTTCTGAGCATCCGACAGTGTGATCTTGTGAATGTGGTACGATTTCCATTCCTAGGAAGACTGTAGTGTCATGTTAACACACTTGAATGCTCCAGTCCTGCAAACTACCCAAACTTCATTTTTTATAAAATTGCTCACACATGTGATAACTTTCATTTTCACGTGACTGTATATTATCACCCAGCTTTATGGTAAAATCAGCATCTTAATATAATAGTATTTTGCCGTTAGTTGTTTTGGCTCAGGGAGTTGGGAAGCGCATCTGTAACCGGAAGGTCGCCGGTTCGATCCCTGGGCTCTCTGTCCTGGTCGTTGTGTCCTTGGGCAAGACACTTTACCCTACTGCCTACTGGTGTTGGCCAGAGGGGCCGATGGCGCAATATGGCAGCCTCGCTTCTGTCAGTTTGCCCCAGGGCAGCTGTGGCTACAACTGTAGCTTGCCTCCACCAGTGTGTGAATGCGAGAGTGAATGAATAGTGGCATTGTAAAGCGCTTTGGGTGCCTTGAAAAGCGCTATATAAATCCAATCCATTATTATTATTATTATTATTATTGGCTTTATCAATGCCAAAACAGAAAACAGAAAAAGAAAAGCTTATATCAAATGGCAGCATTGGATCCTAAAAGAAAAAGAGACCAAATCCAGAGCAGGCTAAATCTTTGGAACCAGTGACAGTGTCTTTTTAATCCCTCAATACATATCTAGCACCAAGGATAATGTGTCATTTACCTGCACTGTTTAATTCTTCTTTGATGGTGTTCAAAATGCTCCCTTTGTCCTGATTCAGTTTCTATTGCATTTTTGGATTATTGTGTTTTTGTTGGCTTTCTTCGTTGTTCTTGTGCTTTTGGTTTTTGATTATAGTCAGGCTAAGGTTTTGATTTCACTTTATGCATTAGTTCCCATTGTTGTCTTGTTATTGTTTAGTGTTTACAGAATCGAAATCGTGTTAATATGATTTACTGTTCCAGTGTAAGTTTTGAATCCTTGTTTTTTTCCTACTAGGCTTCAGTTCATATTTTGAGTTCCTTTTCTACTACTCACTCTTTCTCCTCTTCCGATGTTACCCAATGTATTACTTCATATATGTTTAAATTATGGTTGTTGCTAATTGTTTCTTGTATCTTGTTTTGAGTTTTACCTCTTTGTCTACGGCTGTCTTGATTGCATTTGTGTCTACTTTCCCCACCTGTTTCCACTTCCCTTATCAATCCCATGTGTATAAATAGTCCAATCCTCCCTGTTATTTCCTTTCCCTAGTGTGCCCTAGTGTGAGTTATCAGGATTCCTAGGTCCTCTGTTTTGTTATGTCTGGGGTTTTTTTTGGGGGGGGGGGTGTTTTTGTTTTTTTCATTTCTTGTATTTTTATGTTGAAACTGTTAGACTTTATGAGATTTTAATAAAGCTCTCTCTTTATTTGATCTGCATTTATTTTTAGACTAAATCGTAACACCTTGGAGATTTAACTTCTTCTATATAGCAAGTTGTGAAATCCACCCCTGTAATAACCAATAAGGCACAGGGAGAAACAGGATGAACACTGTTTTGACCTGTTAGTGTTTAACCATAGAACTGTGAACTTGCACTTTGACTGAAGAAATATTTTTGCTTTGTTGATGCGGTGAAGACCAGTGATTCTTCAATGATCAACCTTATTTGTGATGCAGCTTGCAGTGTCCTGGCTTTTTTGGTGGGACAGAGGTGGTGAGATCCCTGCTGCCATTTACAGTGCATGTCCACTTTCAGAGACAAGGAGCAACGTGGGCAAGAAGAGCCTTGGTTATTGATTAATACTCTGGTAATTGGTTATTGATTGCTTTCAGCCTCCTTCACATTGTCTGAAGGGAATGCACTGTGCGAACATCATTTAGTTTGGGACTGAGTTTTGTTTTCTGCCAAATCTCATTTCAGGATGGAAGATTTAGTATCTGAAAGTAGATGTAGAGGGGTAATTGGTCAGTCCAGAACAGACGAATTGCCTCCTTCTGCTGCTCTCAGTGTTGACTCATCCTGCGGATCCTGCCTGAAAAGCATCAAGCGCTGGGTGCCTTTGGACTACAAGCATGAAATGGTTCAGCTTTTAAAACTTGCAGGTCCTGTGGTAAGACTGTGTTTAGCTGAAGCAGCTGACAAAGTTTTACCCTGTCTGTATGACTGAATCTAACGGTACTAAGGTACTCCAATTTGAATGTGAATCTTTGTAAATGCTGGAACAGCTCTCTAGTTATTATTAGTGTATACTGAGCAGTTTGCAGTGTAGATCACAAGTTGTCATGAATGAAGTTTGTTACTTTAACTTGGGGTTCGTTTTAGACCAGTAATTATTTTTAATGTGACACCTGTTTTATTAAAACAGTAATGAACAGGTTAATTGCTTCAAACCACTGAGGCTCACTGATAAATAATTATCCAATGGTGATAAAAGTATGATCATGATAGCACTTTAACTAAAACTAATTTCACCCTTTTACTGACCTAAGATATAGTATACTGTATGCTTTAGAGAAGTGGCTCTCAGGCTGTGTGGTGGGCCCCCTGGTGGAGGATACAATCACTGCAGGGTGGATGTAGAAGACTTGGGATAAAATATGGAGTTAAACTAAGTTGAATTAATATGAATTATTTAGGGAAAATAAACCAAAAAATACCTTCCTGTTATTATGTTGACCTTTATTTTACTAAACTGATCTTTTCTTATTGTTGATGACTAATGGAAATTGTGTGGTATTAGAAAGAAGCTATGCTGTATATGTCTGTGAAGTTTGTCAGTCATCCAGGTCATCGTAGTCTAAAGAGCTTGGAAAGAAAAGCTTCTGGACTTCTTTAAGTTTCTTGAAGATCTTTCAACCCTCATCTGATTGATTCTTCAGTTCTAAGAGCAACTGGTGCTTCAGGGAACTTAAAGAAGTCCAAACGCTTTTCTTTCCAAGCTCCTTGCAGCAATATACAGCACAGTAATGTATTTTTTATTTTATTTAAATGTTTTATTTCAAACTTGTGCAGTCTTACACTGATCACTTTAAACACAAGACAGATAAATAGGCTGCTCAAAAAGCAGGTGCACCAGAGAGGCAACAACAAGACAACCCTCAAAAAGCAGGTGCTGTCTCCTTATCCCTGCTGACTGATTTCTCTCTACATTCACTTTCTGTTAGGATCTTTTTCAATACAGCATAACACGCTAACCGGACCCCATTCAGGCTGGACAAGTAGTCCAGCTCCTCCAGATAGCACATCTAATGTGGCATCACAAGAAGGCTGGCTATGTCTCAACACTGTCTCAAGAGTGTGGAAGAGATATCTGGAGTTGGGTTGTTACGCCAGAAGAGCTGGACAGAAGGAACCAGCAGGACAAGTATCTGCTCCTCTGGGCAAGAAGGAGAAAGGGTAGCACTATTAAAGCCCTAAAATAACCTCCAGTAGGTTACTCATGTACATCTTTCTGATAAAACTGTCAGAAATAGCCTCCATTAGACTGTCGTGAGGACTTGATGTTTTTTAGTGGGACACATTCACAATCAAGTAGCTCAATTAGCAGCCACAGAGGGTTCACCTCTGGCGCCCTGTTCTCTTCCAAGATGCATGCATCATAATGCTTGCCAAAGCATTGACTCTTGTGTGAGCTTGCTCCCATCGATGAAGAAAATGGGTACCACTGGTGGACCTGCCAGTTCTGTGGATCTGTGGCACATGCCAATCAATCTGCATGGTGCTTGCCCCACTAAAGGATATCAGGATCTTGTGCCATGCTCATGGTTCATTTTCTGACAGTTTAGTCAGAAAGAATGCACATGAATAGCCCTGTGATGGTGATGTTGTAGGGCACTGGCAGTGCTCCTGCTGTTCCCCTTCACACAAAGGAGCAGAAACCAGTCTTATTGCAGGGTTGACGCCTTTCTATGGCCTTTCCTGATATCTCGTTCACACAATAGAAACTGTCCTGGGAGACACAGCAAACCTGTTTTTGACATATGGATGAGTCATCCTGGAGGAGCTGGACTACTTGTGCAACCTGAATGAGCTGCAGCTACTGTCCCCTGCTAGCAGTAGTCACAAGGACACTAAAAAAAGCAACACTGGAGACAAATTGAATAAGGAGAGAGGAATGGTTTCTTGAAACGATTCAGAGGTCTTATTGTTACCTCTGTAGTGCATCTGCATTTTAATTTGCATCAAAACAGGTGAAACTCCTTCACATTGGTTTGTGCTTCCTAATCTGATAACTGATATCCAGTGTTGGGTAAGTTACTTTAAATTAGTAACTTAGTTACATTACTAGTTACTTCCATCAAAAGTAACCCAGTTACTTCAAGATACTCGTTACTTTCAAAGTAACTAGTTACTAGGGAAAGTAACTTTGGTTTTACTCAGACTTCTCTTGTTAATGTGTTGCTAACTGGATACCCAGCAAGATTGCCAGTCTTCTAGCTTGCTTACTTGCCACAAGTGCACTGTGCCACCTACCAAAGGAAAAAATTATGTGCATATTTCCACGAGAGAAATCCCACGCCTGGACCGTCGTTGACCGCCGCCATGATTCTAGCCTACGTTACAGCGTCATGTGCGCTTTTTACATCCAACACAAAAACTGCAGTCGTGGTGCTTTTGATTGTACTCAGAAATTCTGCCTTCTGAATAGGAAGATGTAGGCAACACCAGACTGTAGATGAGCTGCATACAGGGCTGGACTGGGACAAAAAATCAGCCCGGGCATTTTGACTAGAGACTGGCCCGCCATTATAGCAAAAATCATAAAGCCTTTGAATGAAAACAAACACTGTTGTGACAGTGATGTACACTGTCTTGATGGTATATATGTATCAATCTTTCAATCATTTGTTGTAAGACTCAGATAATTATTTATTAAAAGCTAGACATTTGAAATGAGAATAAGAAAGTATTTCTTTGTGCCCCCCTTTCCCTGTTAATGCCCTACCTGGCCCCCTGGCAACACTTTGCTAGATCCGCCCCTGCACAGTTACCAGCTGTCAGCTACTTAGAAAAGGATCCTGGTGTTATTTGTCTCTCAGAAACAGTTCATAACTTCCCTTCAACTCATTCATGTCACCTAAAAGGTGAACCTGTTTTTCCATCACCTGTTCAGCTCTGATGATTCAGTAAGGACATCTCCTGGTTTCATCTTCATGTTTCCCACTCACCAGATATACAAACCAATATCATGACCAGCAGCTTTACAGCTGTGGCTCCAGCAAACATCAGCTGATACTAGAAATTAATATTAAATAAATTCTAACAACAGCTGATCAAACGTGCTGCTGTTGTTTAACGCAACATCCGGTGGTTTCCTCTTTCTGGCGCAAAGTGGACGATAAATAAACAAGAGGGAAAAGCCGATCAGCTGATCATTGAACAGTTTCATGATTGAAGTAGCAACAGGAGAGGGAGGGGAGAGAATGAGAGAAGAAGAGGCAGCTGTGCAGCAAAGACAGAATAACTCCAGCTTTGTGTCTTTTTCATTGTAGCTGAAGTCCGGGACAAACTGTTCCTTTTCACCTCAATACAAATCGCATAATAATTTCTCTGAATATGAGACGATCCCGTTTTTTAGGGAACGGTTGGCAACTCTAATAATTAACCGTATGAACAAAATGAAGTTCAACATCAGTAACATAGCACCACCCAGCTGTATAGAAACCCCGTCATGCTAGCTAGCACGCAGTACGAAAAAGTCAGCACAACGAAAATAAACTCCAACTAAACTTGGTTTATATCTGACCCAGATAGACTGCAGGTCATAACTTCTTACCTGAAGTTCAGTTCACCTGACACTCGGACCGGCGGCCGCTTCGGGTCTCTCCTCTTGCCTCCCCTTTCTCTCCTCCACCTGCTGGCCTCCACCACTTGCTAATGTTACTGAATCTGTGGAAGCCACGAATAACGAGCCTATCTAAATCCCAGTAACGAGTAACGCATTCCTGATTTTGGCATAATAACTAGTTACCGTGCTCGTTACCACAATAATAACGTAGTTACTGTAACGCGTTACTTAATAACGCGTTAGTCCCAACACTGCTGATATCCCTAAAGTCTAACTGATTTTGTCTGCTAAAGTGTTCCCTTTATTTATTTTTAGCACTGTAGTAGAAAACAAACACAGCAACATTTCTTGGATGCATTGGCCGGGTATATAAAAATGTTCTAGAAGTTCCAGGTCATGCACAAAATGTAAATGAATCTAAATTAAAACACTACCCTGAACACCTTGCAATGCATCTACCATCAAATTCAATGCAATACGATAGCAAATGTGGAATCACAGATATTTTTCAAACAATAGTCTCCACAGAAAATAAGGCACATTTACAAGTGCCCCCTCAACAGAAAATTATAACTGTTATAACCCCAACATGTATCCACTTTTCACTGAGTGCTGTTCATTGCACAAAGCCAGAACTTGATAGATGAGGGCATTTAGTTTCCTTTGTGCAAACCTTTTGATGCCAAAAACCTGTCAAAAACCTACACCAGCAATCATAAGAACTACTTTCTAAAGAAAGGAGAAGTCGTAAAAGACATTTAGAAATACAAAGGAACTGCAGCAAAATCAAAGCATGACACATGTCAGCTGCCAGAGCAAATAAGAACTTTTTTTTTCTTATCTCAGGGCCTCTTGAATTAATGTTTCTTTTATGAATAAGAACCCAGCCAGCAACTTTATGTGTTGAATATTAAGTGTAACATTTCATTCATTTTTGGCGACGTTCATTTATCTTTTTATTGTTATAAAAACGAAAGCACTTGATTTTGTTTTTCAGTTCATTTCACAGTTGATGAGCTTCCTGATCGGCTTCGTCAGCGCGGTGTTCTGCGGTCACCTGGGAAAGACGGAGCTGGCAGGGATGATGTTAGCAATGGCAGTAAGCTATCTCGATGCGTTTTTTTGTTTCTACTTTTTTTGCTATTGTGAAATGTTGAAAATCGCTTCAATAGCCTTTTTTGCCTTTAAATAAGTATTATACTCACGCATTCAGCTTTTCATTTGTGAGCCTGAGGTTCTTCTGTAATGTAATAAAGTTTAATTTCAATGCAGGTCATAAATATCACAAGTATTTCCATCGGCTATGGTTTGATATCAACATTTGATACTCTCATAACCCAGGTACAATTCACTTTATTCATCTAATCGGGTCAGTCTTAAACACAGTCTGCTTTTTCAGACTTGTGGTTACCTTTTTCTTGCACCTCAGCAAATACTATGAGATTTTCCTTTTTACCATTTTGCTTTCAGACTTATGGAAGTGGTAACCTGAAGCGTGTAGGAGTGATACTCCAAAGAGGAGTTTTGATCCTCCTCTTAGCCTGTTTCCCCTGCTGGGCTCTCCTTATTAACACTCAGTCCATTTTACTGGCTGTCAAGCAGAGCACGCAGGTTGCAAGGTGACCTTCTTACACAAATCAAACTGACATCAATGGCACATATACACTTATTACTCACAAAGTTATTCAGTATGGGTTCTGCACTTACTTACAATCTCCCCTTTTCTCTCTGCCATAAAGACTGTCACAGCTGTATGTGAAGATCTTTATGCCGGCTCTGCCAGTGAGTTCAGCTGCCACCACGCTTTTCCCAAATGTCTTTTGTATCTCCTTCCATAATGTGTTGCATTATCAGTCTAATTAACCCCCATTCAACACGTTGGGTTCGGCAGGCTGCCTTCATGTACTATCTGCAGGGGAGGTATCTTCAGAATCAGGTGCATTTGATGACTGCAAAACACTGGTGTGAAACAAAATATTAATGAGATGTCTTGGAGTATGCAATGACATTGTTTTGTGTGTTGCTAGAGAGACATTTTTTGGGGAAAAATAGCAAAAATAACAGCAGGTGCACCAAAACCCTGTGTTTTTCATACAGTTTGCTTTGGCTCACAGGGCATCATGTGGCCCCAGGTGATATCCGGAGCCATAGGAAATGTTTTAAATGCTGTTATCAATTACATCCTCCTCAGTGTTCTGGATCTGGGGATTGCGTAAGTACACACCATCACTCCCTGCTCCCCTTAGTTAATATTTTACACTAATCAGCTTTGGAAAGCAATATAATGTTGATTACTGATAGTCAGCTGAATGCTTAATCTGGGAACGTCTTTGTATGTGCAACTTTCCTTTTCTACTTTTCTATTGCTTAACATTCAAGCGGATCCGCAGCTGCCAATGCCATCTCACAGTACTCCCTGGCTGTGTTCCTGTTTTTATGCATCTACATCAAAGGGCTGCACATACCTACATGGGATGGCAAGTTTACTAGATATACTTTTTCTTCAAATTTTCAAATTAAGTGACAGGATATCAGAGAAAGGGCAAAGCCACTCTCTTGGAACTAATACTTTGCTCCTCATTACAATTATAGTAATCAGTTGTGCATAAACTCTTTAAGGGTGTTGCTATTTAAACTGACTGGACTCCACATTACAATCATTATGGAGGATTTAGTTTGTGATGCTATTATATTTTTAAATTGTCCTCAGAGTGTACACGAAAAATACTAAAAGACAAGCCAGCAAATACTTTTGAAAAACCTATTTTTTTTAAAAAGCACATTTACACCTTAATTATAGATTTGTTATTAATTTGTGGCATGATCGTTACATTAAATTACATCAGCTTTGCTGTCGGTGAACATGTACAAGCTGTTTGTTTTTTAAATCATTACTTTATTTAGTTTTTATTCCTTAATATGTGCTGAGTTGAAAACTTGTCTATATATGTAAAAGTCAAATTTTTTGACATTTGGGTTTCAGTGTTTAGCTAACGTGCTTAAGCTAGCTAAAGAGCAACATAGCTGAGGTAGAAGAATTACAATTTTAAATAATTTAGGCATATTTTTGTCCTTCAAAGCAAGTGTGATACATAAAGTTCCTAAAAATTAAGGAATGCTAGCATGCTAACACACTGCTAGAAACGCCTTGTAGCATAGTAGATACTGAAAGAAGTGTAATTTAAATGGCAGCACAGTGTAAAGAAGGCAAATGTGAGCATTTAGCTAAACCTTTCATACCTTCTGTTATCTTTCAGGCTGGTCTAGAGATTGCCTGCAAGAATGGGGTTCCTTCCTCCACTTGGCCCTCCCCAGTATGCTGATGTACTGTCTGGAGTGGTGGTTGTATGAGATTGCAGGGTTCCTGGCTGGTGTCATCAGTGAAACAGAGTTGGCGGCTCAGTCTGTAGCTTATGAAGTGTCTGCTGTCGTTTTCATGGTAACTCGTTTTTTGATATAGTTATTTAAACATTTTTTAAAGGTATGTGCAAGAGGGCTCATAACTGAGTAGCTTATTGATAATAACTGTAACACTGTGTCACTAATCCACACACACTCAAAATATATTTATGCCCAAAATGCTGATATAAGTTATTTGATTACATGTAAATTCTCCACATAGTTTTGTTACATTATTGCAGTGTCAAATGAAATGTACTTGATTGGTATAAATTCAATTTAAGCTTCTTCTTTTTTTGCTTAATGATTAATTATTTAAATATTTTTATATATTTCAGTTTCATTTTACTTAAAATTATTGATTCATGTTTATTCATGTGGTGAATAATTGTGAAAAAAAAGATCTTTTGCCACATTGGCGAGCCTGTATATTGAGTTTATTTTACACACATTACATAAAGTTATTGATAAATTCTAAAGTAACTAAATGATTTTCATGAGCAAAATGTTACTCTGTTACTGTGAAGTAATTGCTAACATTTGCTCTTCCACAGTTTCCTGTAGGCTTTTCTGCTGCTGCCAGTGTTAGGGTTGGAAAGGCTCTTGGTGGTGGGAACACAGAACAAGCTAAGCTGTCCAGCAAGGTCTCCCTTCTCTGTGCATGTATGAAATTATATTACATGCACATTACATTATATTATATTGGGATGTCACACCAAAATCAGAATTTCCTGTTTTAGTATGCTGTTGTCAAATGAAAAATATCTCAAAAATGAGAGCAAGAAAATAATTATATGCCTAGTTAATTTATTGCTCGCATTTTAAAAAACGCCTTTCTTATATCCAATCCAGTGATTGTCTCATGTTTCCTTGGAGCCGGTATTGGTATAGCCAAGGATGTGATTGGTTACATATTTACCACAGAGAGGTGAGTAATACAGAGAGGTGAATAAACTTGTGTGTTTATCCTTGGTGCAGAAACTATGAGTATATGTCAGTCATGAGTAATTCATCATGTATTAACTTCAGTACTAATCCATCTGTGCTTCTTAATACACAAAAGTAAGTCATGGAGTTCCACAGGGGTCTGTAGTGGTAACCAATACTTTACATTATACATGTTCCCCTTATATAATATTATTTGAATTATATTATTTGACACTGAATAACATTTTCATTGCTATGCAGCTGACATCCAGCTTAATGGCATAAAGGCCTGGGTGACCTCTCATTTCATACTTCTAAATTCAGACATAACTAAGGTTATAACCTGATATTTATTTTAGAAGGCGTTTCTTTGGCTTACCTCAATGATACTGAAAAGCTACTTCATGAATGTATTACTTCTAGGCTGGACTATTTTAATTCATTATTATCAGCTTGCTTTAAAAGCTCCCTGAATAACCTTCAGTTGGTAAAAAATGTTCCAGCAAGAATACTAACTGATACTAGAAAGGGGGACAATATTTCTCCCATATTAGCTTCTCTTTATTGGGTTACTTGTGGCTGAAGGTAAAATAAGGTAAAATGGGAGGCAGAGCCTTCTGCTTTCAGAGTCCTGTTCTGTGGAACCAGCTCCCAGTTTGGATCAGATGACCCTGAGCTATCCATTAATTACACTGCAATACGACTAGGCTACTGGGGGGTTCCCGTGATGCACTGACCATGTGCTTTGTGCTTATATACCACTCTGCATTCAATCAATAATAATTATGGAACTCTGGCTTTTTTTAGATGCGTGTCTTGTCCTGATTCTCTCTGCTGTCTTCTCATTCTCTTCACCCTCGACCGGTCACAGCAGACAGTTCTGCTGGAGGTTTCTTCCTGTTAAATGGGAGTTTGTTCCCTTCCCAGCTTCAGCCACTTGCTTGCTCATAATGGGTCACGTGATTGGGGTTGGAGTTTTTTTCTACTGTTGTGGGATATTTACGTTCCAATATGAAATACCTTGAGGAGACTGTTGTTGTGAATTGGCACTATATAAATGAAACTGAATCTAATTAAATTGGCTTACTCCTACTTACTCCTCTATTTCAGAGACATTATACAGAGGGTGGCTAATATCATGAAGATATACAGTTTCATCCATGTTGCTGAGACTATTGCGGTGAGATCCTTCCCAGTTCAAAAACACTTTTTCCCTCTGCTGAGCAAAACCAGCCTGATGTGTCGACAGAAAACTTTTATTTGCTTTTTTACCTTCACAGGGTGTGTCAGGAAGCATTGTCAGGGGGGCAGGGAAGCAGAAGATTGGTGCGCTGTGCAGCTTGGTGGGATACTACCTCATTGGGTTCCCGATTGGAGTATCTTTAATGTTCCCTGTGAAAATGGGAATTTTTGGTTAATGTCAACAATATATTTTTGCAGCATATACAAAAGATAGTTAAATTATATTTACACTAACAACTAACTGATGACTTTCTATCTCTGTTGCAGGGCTTTGGACTGGGTTTTTAGTTAGTACTTCTTTACAGTCCATGTTTTTTATAACTTTCCTGTGTAAACTAAACTGGACGAAAGCCACTGAGGAGGTGAGTAAGTCCTGGGTGAGGAAGAGGAAGATACAGTCATGTAAAAAAGAACATGTTAAGTCCTGTGAAAAAAGCTTCCAGAGCCACTTTTAGTAGCAAGAACTAGAAGTAATATATTTCAATGTGACTTTATCAGAAGGAGTTTCAGTCTCTCATGTTGTTGTGGAGGATTTTTTTTACAACAGCACTCCAGTTTCTTGAGACTTGCTGGTATTTGTTTATGCACAGTTCTCTTAGGGTCCCACCAAATTTCATTTTCAATCAGTCTGAGGTCTGGACTTTGACTGGGTCACTCCAACACCTTGATTCGGATTTAGTTTTTTGTTGTTGTTTTTTACCCTTTCTGTTGTAGATCTGCTGCTGTGCTTGGGATCAAGTGACAGTGACAAGTGCGTGACAGTTGGTATGAGGTCCCAGAAAGTTGATCCTTTTCATCTGGATGTAGTGTTTTAAGTGGGAGAAGCCATTTTGTTAGTCATCCAAATGACCCCTTCAACCTCACGTGGCTGCAGGTTTCCCCAACTAACACCACTGACCAACACTGGGCCATGAGCACAGTTTCCTAATCATTAACATGCAAATTGTCAAGACCATTGCTTAATGGCCATTCACAGAGAATTAGGGAATGACTAGAAAAACAGCATTGTAAGATTCTGAAATAGCCTGACACAAAGGATGACCAAAGTTCTTTGCTTAGGCAGCGGTTGTCCTTCTTCTCTTCTGGAATGTGTGGAGCATTCTTTAGGGGACTTCCCAGCTTTCACAACATGTCCAGCTGGAATAACCACTTTCACTCAGGGCCTTTCTGATATGATGTTCCTCTGCTTTCAAGATGAGATAAGAGCATTTTTCTCCAAAAGAGAGACGTTTTTGTGCTTTGTTCAGATACAGCTTTACAAACCTAAGCTGTGCTGCTATGTTGTTATTACAGAGATTCTTCTGAGAACCTTTCCAAAGAAGCCATGTTTGTTCAGCGTTTTTCTCAGTGTTCTGAGGCCTGTGTAGTCAGAGACCTAGCTTATGCGTTTTGGGCATTTTCTCTTTCGTGTGAATGTAAGAAATGTAGTTATTGTAATGTTAACACGATCTATGTAAAATCTGGGATCTGTGTTATTTTTAAAATACTTATTTTTTTTCTTGTTTTTTAATATCTCTGAATAGGCACTTGTAAGAGCAGGAGTCCAAATTACAGAGAGGAATACTAATGGTAAGCAAAAAAAAATTTCCTTCAGTAGCTTTTGGTCATTTTTCTGGGAAATAAGATTACCGTGATTTTAAAGTTTCCCTGAGCACCCTGGACCCAAGGGAAAAATGCATAACGACCAGCCAATCCAGTTCTGTGATTCCAGTAGAAGAAAGGCCAGAGCCACTCAATTCAGATGAGAGGGCCTTGGGCGCCATGGCCTTATCCACCAGGCAGCTGGTGTTACGACGTGGTGCCACTGTGCTGCTAATGTTCGTCATCCTTGCTGCTGGAGTTATCATCAGCGAGATTCTCATCAGACGCCTTGAAAAGTGATTGAATAATGTGTGCAGTACAAAACAAACAAACAAGTCTGCCTTTAGGAGTATATGTGACATGTATCATAGTAAAGCATATCTTATAAACCAGCTTAATATTTATCACAGGATGCTGTGAAGTTCTGTCTGCACCCATAATATGAAGTAATTAGGATGACTGTGAAGACTGTGAATTGCCCCATCTCAACTAATTCATCATTTAAAATATTCAGTCCAACTTTTACACAATTTTAGGCCATTTTGTTTTCTGCACTTAGTGCATGAGATGGCAAATAGCAGCATTAGAATGAGCAGTAATTACTGAGCTTTCTAAAAGTCAAACACGCTTCTTGGGGCTGAATTATAGCTTCATTTCCTGACATTACTGCACAATCAAAATGTCTTTAAAGCCACAGAATATTATCTGCTTGCCATTTCAGTAGTAGTATTTGAGGTCAGTTTTCTAGCTCTTTCTAGATCTAATTTAATCCATAGTCGGAAAAATATAGTAAATGAAAAGCCAAACTGAAAATAGTTACTGTATAGACAAGACGTTCTTTTTTATAGGAACATGCTGTGTAAGCTGAGCACCAATCGAGACTGTGAAATAAATAAAATTTCCCATCCTACAATTCATAGCCTGAATTGGTGCCGCAATTAGAACCTAACATGATTAAAGGTTATATTTAGGCTACAGCACATCTGTGGAAGGGTGCTTTCATCATCAAAAGGCAGAAATGCTACTCTCTTGCTTGGTTTATCTTGCGTTCCTTTGATCTGTGTTGCCAAATTTGATGATAATGAAAGGCCTGTATGTGCTCACTGTAACATGCTGGCTGGATAAAGACATGTCACCCTGAGCAAATCAACCACCTGTTCCCTCTGCCCGAGCAGATAACCAGCTCACAGCTGAAGCCTGCTCATAAATAAAGGATTCAACCTGCTTAACAATGAACAGTCAACCATGTGGGATTTTGGCATGTATATGTGGTGTTTGTACACAGCTATTAATTAAATAAATTGACTGTTTGTCTGTAATATCTAAGGTTAGCCTGGAATCAGTTAGCGCAAAGGCTAGAAAGAGGAATCACTGCTCAAAGATAACAACCCCTAACAATCTGCATTTAAATACCTCTAAAGCTCACTATCTACTCAATTGTGACCAGTGACTATACCAGAGCCTGGCTCCTCCTTGTACAGTCTGTCCTAAAGCAAAGACATGCTATTGTGTTTGGGCCAGATTTCAATTAATTCTTTTTTTGGAGCAAGTCAAGAACAAGTAAATAAGAAATCTGATTTTTATTTGATTTTAATCTGAACTCAACCAGCATGAGAAGTTCCCAAATTACGCTCATAACATGTTAAGTAAATAGAAAACAGGGGAACAGGTTTTGGTTGCTCTAGCTTTATTTTTGCTTTTTCTCATCAAGCGTATTCCCCTACTACATTACTTTTATTTTACTTGTGCTAATGCTAAACCTTGATGTTAAGCAGCTAATGGATGGTCACACAAGGCCCTGCACTTGCTACAGCTTGATGTTTGCAACAGTACGGTTAAAAAAAAACTTGCATATTAATTTATCGTTATTCAACATGTAAATCAGGTTTGATTCATACAAGGTTACATCGTCATCTGAGCTTCAGTCTTGCTCATCAGTGGAGGTATTGCCACAGGCTCCTCACAGAGACCATAATCTTGGTCTGCTCACCTCCAGAGACTGCAATCAGTAACACGCTGCGGCGTCATTAACAAGTGAAAAGTGACTGTCTAAAGATTTGCTGTTAGTATCTTTAGACTGCAACTTAGTCTCTTTACGAGTCTCATAATAACTTTTCAGGTGTTGTAACCACAAAGCACAATAATATTCTTGAACCTCAGTTAAATTATGACTCCAATTAATGCAACAATATAAAGCCGGGACTGAGTTTAAATGTTCAAATTTAAATGGAAATAAATAGAAATAGTAATAAATGTTGAAACGAACACATTTTCTTGCTTGTTTTTTGTTTTTTAAGAAATACATTCTCGTTTTAAACGCGATGCCAGTTCGCATGCTTTAAAATAGTTGGGATGGGGGCATGTATCCCATTATGTGGCTATACATGTACTTTTAAACTACACTTTTGATAACTGAGGAAGCCAGCAGCTGTAGCTTTGAAAGCAAAATGATTTTGTGTTGTTGCTTGGAATTTCATCTCCACAGCAATTCGGGGACTCCTTTGTTGTATTTTTCATTTCATAATGTACAAAATGTTTCAAGGGGAGACAGCTTTGGACTGCAGGCAGGGCCATTTATTACCTGCACTAGTTTGCCATAGTGGTCTCCTTGGTCTACCTGCATAATGTTGTCTGGCACTATCTCACAGACACAAGCAAGGCTTTCTTAAAAAAAGACATCATCTGCAGGACAACAAGTGCTGTTCCAAAACCTGCAAAAACAGTACAGTGCTGTGCATAAGTCTTGAAGCACCTCTCATTACTTTATATTTTGTTTTCAAGGAACCAAACGTTCTCCTAATTTGTGGTGTTTAAATATAAATCGTTTCCCAGGCTTTATGAAAGTCTTTTACTATTTTTCTTTGGATATTGTCTGCTTTTCATTCATTTTCATTCCAGACCTTATGTTCACCATTTTCAGAGGTTTTGTTTGTTTTTCTTAAGGCACTTAACACTATGAATCATTCAAGCACAAAAACTAACAAGAAAGGCATATATCAAGGGACAAACTGGTACATTGGACAACTTAGCAAAGAGAACCATTTAAATTGGCACTTTGTTACAAGCAGCCTCTCAAAAAAAACACATAATTTGTTCTTGTATGTTCGAACAACGGTATGACAAATGCCAAGGATAACACAAAGATAACAGTAAGTATTTTATGTGCACTAACAAGGTGATTCTCAAAGAGGTAAAAAGCACGGTTTGTTGTACTTAAAATATTTGAGTAATGTGAAAAAGTGGAGGAAAAAATAAGTAGTGGCCAATATAGAAAAACTATCACAGCAGATGAACAGCACCTGATAGTCATGTCCTCTGATATGCCAAATTTCATAAGAACTTGACTGAAAATCAGGAGAAACAGGTTTGATGGAGTGATAAATCCAAATTTGAAATTTCAAATGCTTATGAAGTCAGGATACAAGAATCTGGAAAGCATCTGATTGGCAGCAGCTTAATTTTTCAGTATGACAATGATCCCAAATGCAGTAAAAGCATACTGCATTGAACTACACACTGGAAGAGTCATGGATTGGCCTCCCCAGAGCCTGAAACTCAATGTTATTGAAGCAGTGTGGTGTCATCGTGGCAGAGAATGAAATAAAAGGCAGCCAACAACCAACGAAGAACTTTGAATGTCCTTCAAGAAACCTGGAAGTATTCCTGAATACTACTTAAAGAAATTACAAGAAAGTTTTGCTAAGAGAGTTCAGGCTATCTTGAAGAATACAGGTAGTCATACCAAATATCCGGTTGTTCAGTCTGACGTCACTAGCCGTGTCTGGGTCTAAACTCCGTTGCAGGTCCATATATCAAACGATCACTGTGGCATTACTGAGAGTTGAAAAACTGTCTAAAGTCTTTCATCTTTAATAAAATGATCAGCGTTCTGCTCTACCAGGTGTAACAATTGAGTTTAACATCCAGGCATCCATGAAAACGGAATTTATGACATTTAACAGAGTTAGAAGTTAGCAGGGAGTTAGCTCGCTAGCTTCTATCTAAATACAATAAAGCATGTCCTGACTGCGGGGTTTTGGAAACAAATTAAAACATACAGCTTTCTTATCACTTCCAGCATAAATGAAGACAGAAAACTAAACAGCAGTGACGTTTGTAGGGTTACTGAAGTTTGGCTAGCTGGTATATAATGATGTGCTACGTGACCGCTGGCGACACAGCTATGTTAGCATAATATAAACAAGCTAACTTTTTTTCCACTCGATAAAAGTTAACGTGAGTTTTCTCGGTGGTCAGAAACAAATGTAATCGCATGGCAGGATGCTGTAAAAGGACCAAACTTCAGCCAGGAGAACAACTGAGATAATCCATCCACAATACAAAGTTAGTCATTCATATACTGCTGCATGGGCTGGGCTGTAGTTACATCCTAAGGTTTTAAAAACTGAGCTTAAATAAATGATTAGCGGTAATAAAAGCCGAGGGAGGTCAACAGTGATCACTGACTGTTTTAGGAGCTTTTTGAGATCAAATAGAAGAAAATACATAGCATTAAACATGTTAACAACACAAAAGCCATATTAAACGCAGACTACTTTAGACCCGGAAGTAGGATTCGTCGCGTCATCACTGAACAACCGGATTACCACATTGACTTGTATAAACTCGGTTTTTTATATACTGTCTTTCAATGTGTGTTTGGATATGTCAGTAAATCTCTGCACCTGTTTCCAATATTCCTAACAAAATTTAATGAAATGAGTGTCTAGGGACTTTTGCACAGTACTGCAGTTATGAGCATTCATTCACCCTGATGCCCTCCTGGATATTGATACTCTTCTATTTTCTTTTTTCTTATTTTCTTTTATTTCCAAACAAACCATAATCAGTGACAATGACTTTTTTTTTTTTTTTTGCTGTGTTATTTCTAGGCTTTTTCTCTGGGATTCTCTTTTCATACCCAGTCCTGTCACTAATTAACCTGATTACCTGTGCGATTTGTCCCCATGATTACACAATTTTCTAGTCTTATTTTGTGTAGAGTGCATATCATATAAGCTCTATTCGATACTGCCACTCTTTTGAATACTTCATTTGTGCTGCTTGTGCAGTATCTGTGTGCTAAGAGGTTGAATGGGTATGTTAGGCCCAGAAACAATTGTAGCTTCTTTTTAATATGTAATAGACATTAGCGGTTATTGATTGGGGTGTGAGCTTTGTTTCAGTCTTACCTGCATCAGTCAAGTTCCTCCACACCAAATTCGCTCCTCCACATCTTTATGGATCTTTCTTTGTGCACTGGTGCGCAGTCGTGTTGGAACAGGAACAAGCCATCTCCAAACTGTTCCACCAAAGTTGGGAGCATTTAAATTGTGCAATATGTCTTGGTGTGATTAAGCATTCAGTTTTATCTGTCATATGCAAGTTAGCACAGGGTCAACATTGCAATGAAATGTGTTTGACGAGCAGCAGTCACTCAGCAGCATGGTACAGTAGAAGAAAATATAATAGAATAAAATAAAATAATTAAAAAAAATAGAAAATTAGTAAAGAGCAAAATATTAGAGAGACGTGGTAAAAGAGAAAAGATAACTAAATATATATGTATCTATAAATATAAATATATGTACACTAGTGATTAAATAAGAAAATCTTGAAAAGAAATATGATGGGGGGGCAGATGGGATATTGCACAGGAATGAGCAGCAGAAAATTACAGTATTGCACTTTTTAAATATAAATATCAATAACAATAAAGTGACCAGTGCAGATTAAACAGAGTACTTGTGAAGCTGCAAGGTAGCTTCTGAGTGCGTCCTGTGTGTTGTGTGTGTTTAAGTGTTGTGGTTGAAGTGTCATATGGCTTGGTGGTAAAAACTGTTTTTCATTCAGAATTCCTCTCTCTGGAAATGAAGGGCAGAGCCCAACTCTTGAAAAACAACCCGACACTATAATCCTCCCTCCACCAAAATTCACACTTGGCACAATGCAGTCAAAAAAGTACTGTCCTCCTGGCAAACTGCCAAACCCAGACTCATTGAAATGCCAGAAAGAGAAGTGTATTTCATCACTCCAGTCCAGTAGCAGTGTGCTTTATATAAGTCCATCTGACGTTTTGCATTACACTTGGTGATGTAGGGCTTGGATGCAGCTGCTCAGCCATGGAAACCCATTCCATTAAGCTTTCTACACACTGTTTTTGAGCTACCCTGAAGGCCACAGGAAGTTTGGATTGACTCTGCAGAAAGACCTCTGCGCTTCAGTATCCACTGTGATTTTACATGACTGAGTTGCTGTTCCCAATCATTGACCCTTTGTTATAATATCACCATATAATATCAGCTGTTGGTGATATTATAACCAACAGTCAGCTGTTGGTGACTGAATATTTTTACAACTGGACATGTTGCACAAGTGGCATCCTATAATGGTATCGCGCTGGAATTCATTGAACTCCTGAGAGTGACCCGTTCTTTCACAAATGTTTGTAGAAGCAGTCTGCATGCCTAGGTGCTTGATGTTATACACCTGTGGCCATGAAAGTGATTGTAACACAAGAATTCAATCATTTGAATGGGTGAGTAAATACTTTTGGCAATATAGTGTATTATTTAAAGGATTTATTTCCACACTGTTTTTCATGTGATGATAGTCACTTTGCAGGTATTAGTAGAGCATCTATAACAGAAGGAACTATGGTTCTTTTGCATATTAGTATATGAGTCTTCGTGTTTTGTTTGTAAAGAAAAAAAAGAGTTCAGACTAGAGGCTGTGATGTATTCCAGTGACACATAGCTTATTATTTATTATTCACTTCTGTCCTGAAAATAAACAGAGCCAGAGCAACAGTAAAAGACTATGTGACGATGATATTTCACTTACAGACATGTCAAATTTAGCATCACATATTTACAGTCAATCTTCAAGTTAAAAAAATGAGAGAATGATTTGAGGTCAGTAAGCTGCGATATACACCTCACAGTGCAACATGTAAATTAAGTCAAGAACAGGTTGAAAAACAAAAAGCTATCTGTGGGAAAACATCTGTTGCTTGATGCCCACATGATTTTCCTGTGAGGATTTGTAACCTACCTTGTTGCTCCAGTTAAGAAATCTCAGCTCTGAGCTGGTTAAAACACGATCTTTGTAACAAGACCTTTGTTAATCCTGCCAGATTCCCTCTCATTTGATATTGCTTCCAGCTTTCTGTGGATTTGCTCAGCAGTGCAGCACTGAGACGGGGTTTTTTTCTCTCTACACAAGGTAGCACCAGTTTTAGAAAATAAGACCCCTGGTTTATGAGAAGATGTGCAACTAGGAAGGAATTTAACACTTACTATATGCAGCCATGACAAGTCAATATTTGGAAGTTAAAAATATCTCAGAAGTGTGGTGTAAAGTTCAGAGGAGCCAGTGGCGTGGGAGTGGAGTCATTGGCCCAGTTCAGAGTAAAGTTGGCCTTGCTCTGTGCACTCTCCTCTGGTACAGGGAAAGCAATATGACAAGCAACACCTATAATCAAAATAAGAAGCGAAACCAGTAAGGTGGTTCCCCGACGGAAAATCAGCTGTGTTGTAGAAAGCACCACTTTGGGTTTGGTGGTTTCGTTATGTTCAGTGTCCCTCTCAGATGGTGTTGCATTAGTATTGATGATGCCTGGCTCTTGAGCAGCTTTCATCTCCTGATCCAGGGTGTTGACAGGACTGTAGCCATCTGTTTTTGGAGCTTCTCCACCATCCGACTGGGCCTTCACAGTGCAAAGATGCAGTTAATGGATGTGTGAGTGGCTCCATTATGATATGACAAGATACAAAAAAACACGCTGTGTTGAAAGACTTACTGAGTCTGGGCAGACAGGACCATCCAGCAGCATCGCTTCATTGAGCCCTGTACCAGGAAGGTGTCCAGGTCCTACCAATAACTTCTTCCCAGCTCGCAGTTGAGCCTAAAACATGTCAGAGCGAGGTTCAAGAAGCAAATAAAAATCTGGTAACTCTTGGGTATAAATCCACAAAAGTAAACCACAATCTAAAAACAGATATAGTCCTCTGCTTTCTTCCTGCTGTTTTCAAACACATTACTACTCACCTGTCAGCTCTGGCATCGTTATACAATAATATGAATAATAATTATTATTAACCTTTATTTTACCAGGAAAAGTCTCATTGAGATTAAAAACCTCTTTTTCAAGGGAGTCCTGGCCAAGAGGCGACAACATGTTAAAATTACAAAGTTACATACATGTTATAAGTAACAAAATAATAATAAAAAAAGCAAAAAATGTAAATAAAAAGAAACTGACAAAAACAAGGAGATTATATAGAGTTTATAGAGCTACTCTTGACAAACAAATGTGTTTGGCACAACCGGGCATTAAGATCTTTACTCTGCTCGCTAAAGCAGCCGGATGTGGCAGGTTTGTCTCCCTAGCCGGCTCAAACAGGCTACAGGTATTTGTTGTTGTTTGTTGTTTTCTCCCTAGCTCGCTCTCTCTTCTGTCTCGCTCGCCTGGGCGGAGCTCAATGTGTGGTGAGCCAAAACACCTGCAAGCGACTGCTCACCTGTGTCTCATTATTCCTGCCTCTCCCAGCCACCGTTCAAGATGGTGGCTCGGAGTTTCTTGTCGCTGGAACGTTAAACGACTATCGTTAGCGTTGCCCAGCTGTAAAATGATCTCCAGTGTTTCCTGCGTATCTTTCCTGGTGTTGATTCTCTCATCTGTCTCCGTACCTAGATTCCCTGGTTCCATCCTTATTTCGCGTCCCTGGACTACCTGAGTGTGAGTGTTAATTACAAGCATGGAGAGAAGTGAAGAGGAGTGTGTTGAGTGGCGTGGCAGAAGAGGAGCGTGTGTGGAATTTCCCTCACCATTCCCTGTGGCTGCCCTTCCCCTTTCCTCCCCTCAGTACTTGTATATAGTCACCCGGTTTGTTGTAAATAAACCTTTTGCACCTTTCTCCCTGTCTGCGCTTGAATCCGCTCAGTCCACTGTGGCAAGCTTATACACAAATAATTAAATGTATTAGTATGTGGGATATGTGAGAGTACATATTGTCTTTTATGTCTTATCTATTTTTTTGAAAGTAAGAAAAAATTAAAGCTAAACAAAAAAAAGAAAAAGTTCTAAGAATAAAACTAAAATAACGATATACAGATAAAAAACTTACTGACAGACCTCCAAAGATTTAACTCAGAAATGTCACCTGTTACATTCATACTTTTTTTTTGGAAGATTGAAATAATATCTATGCTTTTAGAGAAAGATATGAGCGTCTTACCTTCTGAGTGACTTTTTTCCAGTTAATTTTAAAGATCAGAACCAGAAATAACACTGTCTCGAGGGAAAGGCATACAAGTAGGCCCAGCCACAAACCTGAAAGGAGGAACAGAAATTCAAACAAACACATCAAGAAGTAGTCTAGCTATCAAGCTATCAAACTGCTTATACCAATGGTCTTTAAAGACACAGCCAAGCTGACAGTCGACTCTGCTTATTCACAGCTGTAGACTATGAGTCCATATGCTCGTATAAAGTAGAGACAGCACACCTAGACTGTGCTTCCATGTTCGGATGCTGTGCCTGTGTACAGAATTTCCAACTATCTTTGCAATCCCATGGTACTTGAATTGTTTTATTTTATTTTTGTGACAACCACTATGAAAGCCATGAGTACCATTCACAGAGAGTTGGGGAATGGCTGCAATCACAGCATTGTAAGATGGTGAAAGATGTACCCTTAGGCCCCCTCCTCGATTCAGAGATGGTCTTTCCCTTTTCACGTAAATGGCCTCCTTGACTCTGCGCTCAAACCAGCGTTCCTCCCTGTCCAGGATGCGTACATCCTCATCATTGCAGGAGTGTCAAGAGTGTCTTTGATTAATGGTCATGACAATTTGCACATTAAGGATCCAGGAACTGACCTCACAGCTCATTGTTCACTCAGTGGTGCTAGTTTCAGTCAGTATGCAAAGATACTGTTTATAAGGTTGGGGAAACCTGCAGTCAGCTGAGACTGAAGAAGTCACTTGGTTGAGTGACAAAATGTTTCTCCCACTGAAAACACTATGTCCAGATGAACAGAATCAACTTTTTGGGGTCAAAAAAAGTCTCCTTCAAAAATTTTAAAAATCCTACAGACTGCACAAAAAAGTGAAAAAGTGTTAGTGTACACAAACAGACACACTTGATTAAAAGTTCACATCCCTGATGTACATTAGGATAATCAGATTTATTTACAATACTGTGCAAAAGTCATGAGTCCCACACTGCTTTAATAATATTGCGGGCTGATAGTGCTTCACTGTGTACTTTTCTGTCCAGATATCCTTTTACTGCATTGTCAGAGTGTTTGGGATCATTGTCGTGTTGAAAAATTAAGCTGCTGGCAAGATGGCACTGCACTGTGAATCATAATCTGATGGCATTTTTTTGCGTTCATAATTCCATTAATTTTGATCAGATGTGTTTAAGAACACTTTAAAAATTACAAGTCTCACTCCTTGAAAGCAAAAATTAAGAAATGAGAAATTTGCACAATACTGTATAATATTTAATTGTGTGTTGTGTGCAACTGTTTTTAAGTGAATGAGAATTTAATTTAATCAGCTTGGATTAAAAAAAAGAAACATAAATAATTAATAATATTTTTTGAAAGTTAATCATATCTATATCCATCCAGTTTTACACATCAAGGTTTTTCAGCTCTTGTGGAAAATGTTACAAAACAGCTGTTGAGGTGAAGAGTGTGACCTATAGCTGGCTCTTTATCAGACTGATACTAAAGGCTGGGTTATACAACTAAATCCTAAATCAACAGCAGCTGAAGTGCATTGTGGGTAATGGGATATCTTAGTATTAAAAATTATCAGACTGCAAAACTAATCGTAAATAATTGAAATCCAGTTACATGTAGTTACATTTAGAAACCCAGTGTTGCTGCCTACAGGCTCTTATGTGCCGGCTTAAGTGCCACTGGTGATAAATCTTGGTATCAGACATTGTTATCGGCTGTTTTATTACTTGTCTCACCCTAATGTCATATGACCTCTGTCAAATTGTGCATTCTCCACTGTGTATTTTGTGTTCCTTGTCTCTGTGCCAAATTATCTTTGCATTGAGAATTCCTGCCTTTTCTTCTCCATGAAGCTCTATCTGTGAGTCTGAACCTACCTGGTATCCTGGTTTTTGTCCTTGCTCTTCCCTGTCAGACTTGGTTTGCCTGTTCTGATCAACTTCCTGAGTGCACCTGACTGTCTCTTGCCTGAAGTAAAGACTGCATCTCGGGGCTTTGAAGCCTATTTCAAAACTTTTTTTCATGTTATGCCGTTGAGTCCTTTGATTTTGACTTATCAGTCCACCCATCTATTTTCTTAATCATTTATCCAACTACAGTCACCAGGAGTCTGCACCTTATCCCAGGTGACTTTGTTAAAGGGGCTTGAGTACACCCTGGCTAACACAGGGCTAACAGTCACATCCACACCTATACCCTTGACCTAACATGAAAGATTTTAGGCTGTGGCAGCCGAAAGCCCTCACAGGCAAAGAGGGAACATGCAAACTTGTAAAAAAAAAAATTTAAAAAAAAGAGCTATGACTACCAAACCTTCTTGCTGTGAGGCAAAAGTGAAAACGTGTGCACCACTACAGCAACTTATAGCTTGTCTGTAGAAAGATGCCTACAATAGAATAAAAGTATTACCTAATATCCTCAGGTTGGCATAAAACATCAAAGCTATTCCTACTGGCAGGCCGATGAGGTAGTAACCCAACAGGTTGGAGATGGCAGCAATTTTCTGCATCCCAGATCCTACAAGAATTCCTGAGCAGACACACTGAAATGGAACACAGAATAAAAGGAAACAAAGTTGAGGGTTTGATTTGATCAAGCAGACAACCAGCTCTCGGAACTAGTCTTTGTAAAGTGAGATGAGAACATAGTTTTTTGTTGTGTAAAGGCATACCAGAAGTGAATCAAAGAACTGTACAAAAATGTGCACTGTGAGGTTTTCAGACACGGTCGCCACAATTTCACTGCAGAGAGCAGAAAAAGAGTATTAAAACAGTGTTATGATAATATTTTACAGGCTTGAATGTGTGTGTTGCTGTAATACTCACACATCAGAGGTAAATATGAAGGCAACAACTGACTTACAGCTTGCAAAACCAATACCCTGGCAAACAGCAAGCGTTCCTATAGAGAAAATGCATATAAGTCCATGTGTCCTTATTTTATCATGTATTACATATGTTTGAATTTTCAAAGAAATGTTTAAATATCCTAATACCCGACAGAAATAGGGTCACTTTGCAGGTGAGCAAAGCTCTGGTGGTGTCCCCGGCCCCCAGAGCATTCCCAACACGCACACAAGCAGCTGCATGGATACCTAAAGGAATCTACAAGGTCCAGACCAGAGTAAGCATTTTTCCCAAATTGCAGAAGTGCTGTTAAATAATAAGATGACTGTGTTCAACTAAGTAAATGGCTGATCCGTACCATGTATGCAATGGTTCCTATTTCATTCAGCACATGCTGAGCAGCAAGATCCACCTCACCAAGTAAACCTGACATGATTTAGAGAGATTCATGAAAGGTTTTGCTGCTGTGCACGAATGCGACATTTTTACACAAACTTTTGAGACAAAGATTTTACAGTGAGGTAAGATCTTGTGAATTAAACTTTTCCATTTTCCATGATGATTTTTTTGCAAAAAAAAAAAGTGAAAACCAGGACATTATCTGGGGAGATAACCTCAAAGAAGATGGGAGAATTGCAAAGTAGTAAATATATTTTAACAGCATTTCGACTGTAATAATTTACAATATCGCTGATACTGAACAGATTCTAACCGGAAATATCAGGCCACTGATTAGAGTATAGATTTTTGTTTACAGAAAGATAAGACAACCCTGGTAAACATTTTAGTGCATTTTTGAGAAAGGTTTAAGATTTAATCGTTATTATTAAATCACTGAAACATAACCCCTTCATCAGAATTTACTATTTTATCATATTTAACCCTTTGCTTCCTTTACATGTAGATCTATCAGTATTGCATATGCACTCCTCCCCAACTCTGCTCACCTCCAGCATGAGCATGCTCATCTCTGTTCAGTCACCCTAATTCTAATCTATGCTGCATAGTGTAATATTGGATTAATAGAAGAACAAAAACAACCAGAAGCACCAACAGTAATATCAAGGTCAAGTTATCACACAGTTAATGATATGCTGCTAATGATAGATAAATCTTTTTCCTAGAAACCAGTTATAACAACTTAGCCTAAACCAGCAAGATTATGCACTCTTTCTTTAGATTTGTTCCATATGAAACCCTGGAAGTCTGAATCTGGGTTTTTGAGACATGATCACTGTATTTTTGTGACTTGTGCACAGCAGAGATGTTCTGTCATAGTGATAACTGCTAGGTTAAAAGGAAAAAAATAGCTTGATTTTTGTTTTCTTCTTGAGAAAATAAGTGTAAAATGAGTGTGTGTGTAATCGGCCGTTTACGTGCATGTTTGTTTGTCTGGCAAATAACACTGACCAGCGAGAAAACTGCCAATCTCCCAGAGCCACCATTCAAAGTAGACCATAAGTAAACTTGGAACAGCCAGCTTCATGTAAGAGCCCCATTCCTGCAGACATTCAGTGGACCAACCTGTAAGGTTTACAGAAAACTCAATTCAGTAAAACTAATGTCTGAAAAGCTGTATCATTCACTTTGTGTTATTCATGTGTAGCACTCACCTCCCCATGTCTTCTGATGGAGCTTCCTTATTCTGATGTAGCCGTACAGCAGCAGGCATAGGGTGATCTGAGCGAGGCTGTTAGCGATTGCTGATCCACTGAAAACACAGATGATAAAACGTATTTATACCTGTGGTTGCCAGAGGAATGACCACTAACAAACAACATTAACAAACACAGGAATACGCTGAGGAGGCATGGACCAAAAAACTAACAGAAAGACTGTGGTTTGGCACACTAGGTTTCTCATGAGCTGAGGAAAGACTTTTCACAATTAGTAGGAGTGAGTGCTTGGTAAATGTGAGGGATAGGAGAAACAGGGCCCAGACTGAGGCCTGGGTTGAGTCATCTGCCTGATGAATCAAATGTTTTTCCAGCTGGAATAACTCCTGTCAGAGAACTTTCTTCTTCCTTTGCCCTACACTGCCCCCCTCACTTAAATAAATTTCAAAAATAATAAACATCAGTGCACTGCTGACTCACATTTAACAGAAAACAAATTTTCTTCTCCTCTCAGTCCCCTCTTTGGACAACAGTGTAGTGAACATGGCAGTGACAGAGGGCTTTTTTCTGTTTTATTCATAGATTGTATCTGTTATTCCACCATCAAAAAGTACATAAAAAATGAAAAGGCAAAATGAGGCAGTGTGACACACTTACATGATGCCCAAATTGAGGGTGAAGATCAAGACGTAGTTGAAGCCCAAGTTTAAAACATTCGCTATTCCCGCTGTGTACATCTGTGGCAATATGATCCCCTGAAAGATTTTTTTTTTAAAAGACATGATTAGCAATCCAGTATGCAGAGCCACCATTCCTTCGGCAAGAGTATTTATTTACTTAAATTACTTTACTATTTTCCCAAAGACAAATTCAGGTAAGTGTAGCACACTGGTGGAAACTAGAATAAGACATTATCTCACTGAAACTGCACATTAGCTGCTTATGATGTATTTGGTGCTAAAAAAAAAAAAAAATAGACCTGACAGTTGAACTAGACAAAAGGGGGACAATGTAGGATTTCAAAAAAATTTCATAGTATGTGCATGATTACATTTCTGTCACAGAAAATCACAAGTCTGAACCTTAAAAGGGCGCTTTACGATGTTATATATAATATTGTGCTAACATTAGCTGATAGTGTGGGTAAACAGCTGGAATGGCACAACATGGCACAGTGTCTATATATGCATATATATACAAATATACATATAAATATCTGAATATTTATATATTATTCCCCTCTTGCTCCTGTGGGCAGTCTTTATTTTTCAAGCTCGGGTCCTCTAGCAGAGGCCTGGGAGCTGGAAGTTCCTGCACAGTATATTTGCTGTTCTTAGGACTGCACTCTTCTACACATCAATCTCAGATGTTGTTACTGGGAACTGCTGGAGCCACTTGCCTAGCTTGAGTCCCTGCACCGAGTGCTCCGGCAATCACTGGGACCACGGAAACTTTCACGATCCACATTGTCTCAAGTTCTTCTCAGGAAGATGTGGTGTTCCCTTCTGGTAGTTCCAACCCCTCAGTTCTAACTACTTTCCCTCTCTTTGTTTCCATCCGACTACACTTCTCCAGTCCGAATGACACTCCGATCTTGTTGCTGTACATCATGGTGGAAAGCCCAGCAGCACCTCCATTTCTTGAGGATTCTGAGATGGAACCGGCTGCAGACTGACCTACTAGTGTCCTACTGAGCCACAATTGAGAGTGTGCTGGTGCACGCCATCGCCATGTGGTACGCTGGTTGAACAACAGCTGATAAGAAGAGACTCCAAAATGTCACCAGAATTGCAGAGAAGGTAATCGGTTGTCCACTCCCCTCCCTGGAGTGCATTGCCAGCTCTGGATGTCGCTCCAGGGCCTGGGCAATTTTAAAAGACCACTTCCATCCTAACCACCACCTATTTAACATCATGCCCTCTGGAGAAAGGTTCAGATCCATCAGATGCAACACCAACAGACTAAAGATCAGCTTCTTCCCGTGGGCTGACAGAAGTCTCAATGCACCAGAACACTGACACCACACTGACACACTTCTGCAGTCTTCCCCTTTGTTTACTTATGGTAACCTTGAGTGTGTGTACGTGTGCATGGGAGGGTGGGTGTGTGTGGACGTGGGTATGCACGTGCAAGCAGACCTCTCCCATACAGTCATTCTGTTTTTGCTATTGACAATTTCCTGCGCAATATCTTGGTAAATGTGCAATAATAATAATCCTACCTTTTTTTTCTAACACGAAGATGCCTGTTCATCTTCGTGGCTATGATGGCTGACAGGAGCTTCCATTTGGTACTGAGGCAGGTTATTGGCCGGTAGTTGGATGGGATTGGTCCCTTTTGGGGATCCTTGGGAATCAGGACTGTCTGGCCTTCAGTTAGCCATTACGGGTGTCTCTTGTTCATTCGCAGCTGATTTATTTGTGCTGCCAGTTATTCAGACTGGAGATTCATTCTTGGATGTTTGCACTATGATGGTTATTGGCCCCTGTTCAGAGAGGTTGCTGTGGTCTGCAACCTCTGGTTTATTCTCCTGGTATACCTCTTCAAGTGCTTGCTGTACTTCTTAGTAAAAGGAGAAGGAGGATATCTCCTTCGTAGATACCACACTTAACAACATAACAACATGACCTTTCTGTTTTAGTTTCCCCTGGAAGGTGTCTGACTCCTACACACCAGAAGCATACTTGTTTCATCTCATGAACCTACCTGGTTTTGCAGGTAGGCAACCTGCAGCTGGTACAGAAACATAGCCTGTAGCAGAAAGAAAGACAACATGAATTTAGTTGTTTGTTTGTTTTTTACTAAATTAAATTGGCAGTAATAATTCTCAAACATGAGGGTTAAACAACTCAATACTAGTGCGCTTACTAAACTGCTGCATGTGTGTTACTAAATGCAGATGTTGAAACACTGCAGCTGATAAGTACACAATAACTAATAATCTCAGTCAAGGTTAGGAAGTAAGTGAACTAAGTCTCAGTCTCAGTTCATTAAACTCACTGGAACAGCTGGTAGAAATGCCATCACATATATCTGGGCAATTCTGAAAGGGAAGCAAACAAAATGATATTCATTTAGTGAAGCAAACATAAAGACAATCATTCAAGTTTGCAAAAAGTGCATCTGTAAATTCATTCATTGTGGGAAAGTGCATCAGCACTGTCTTCACATTACATCAGTTTTCAATCGTAGTCCCTTGAAATCAAATTTAATTTAATCTCATACAAATTTACTCAGAAACTCTGAAAACACATATAAAGCTGAAGTTTTCTAAGCACAGAATAGTATTAGTACTGCTGATAAAAATGCCAACAACAGAACTAAAAATATAGATTTGTATTCCTTTTTTTCCAGTTATATATTCAAAGATGCTACATCAGCTTTAAAAACCATGATTTTACCTCGCCACCTCTTCCTCTTGGTGCATGAGGATCAGTAGGCTGTAAGAGTTCATGATAATAGCCCAACATGGCAAGCAAAACGCCAGTAGGATCAGTGAACTCCTTTGAAGAATCACTCCAACACGTTTCATGTTTTTACTGCCAAAAGTCTGCAAAACACAAACAATGCTAATGGGAACTGGATTTGACTCCATAGTGAAATTATAACCTTCCCGTGGATAAAACCGCTGCAACAATAATACACACGCACAGTGTGGTTTGCTCACCTGAGAGATGAGTGTATCACAAGCCAAGGCAAGGCCATGGCCTGTTGCAACTGTGGTCGAATTAACGGTCTGAGAGGTGAAGAATAAAAAAAGCCACACTTTAGTAAACAGTTCATACATTCATTATGTCCAAAACTTGAAGTTGTATTATAAATAAATTTAAGATCATGGGTTGCTGTCACCTTCAAATTATTCTTAAATTAAAAATGTATTACACTTCAACCTTTGACAATCAAAATACGTATCAAGTCAAAGAGAGGCAGTTTTGCACACCAAGATGAAAGTTGGGTTAATGTTGCATCAAACTGAAATGTGTCATGTACTCCATTCCTTTGTATATTTTATGCCACAAAGCAGCATAAAATATAAAATGAGACCAGATCTTGAGATGGAGTCACACCATCCATTCTGGCAACACCCGTCTTCAAACACAGACTTCACTTTGAGCTTACTTACATTATACAGTAGTCTTAAATGATTGTGAAGCTACTGAGTGGACAAATTGGTCCACAGACAGAAAACACCTGGAAAGGTACTGAAAAGCACCCAAGAGCTGTTCCCACTATTTTAAAATGGTGACACATACGAACACAGAAAGAGAGAGAGACAGACTCACAATATAAAAACAATAGGGGCGAATCGTGGCTCAAAGAGTTGGCAGTTCGTCTTGTAACCGGAAGGTTGCCGGTTCGAGCCCCGGCTCGGACAGTCTCGGTCGTTGTGTCTTTGGGCAAGACACTTCACCTGCCGCCTACTGGTGATGGCCACAGGGCCCGGTGGTGCAATATGGCAGCCTCGCCTCTGTCAGTTTGCCCCAGGGCAGCTGTGGCTACAACTGTAGCTTGCCTCCACCAGTGTGTGAGAGTGAATGAGTAGTGAAATTGTAAAGCGCTTTGAGGGCCCCGAAAAGCGCTATATAAATGCAATCCATTATTATTATTATTATTATAAACATCCATCACTGAGGTTAGTGCAACTTGATTTGCTCCTCACAAAGATGTAGGGTGATTCAGCAAACACAGAGCACTGGACCGTTTTCGGAGTATATGCTCAGAGCTTAAAAACTTTCTTACTGATCAAATGAAAAAGCAAAAATGTTTGTAGATTTTCTGCCATACATAGAGAAAATAAGAGCTGTTTTCATCTCTGATACATTGCACTTCAATGATCCTAATTTCAAGTTACAGGCCAGAAACAACAGTGAGCAACCTCGTGTCAGTGGAGTGATTTTCAGATGAAAACAAAGGTCGTTAAAGCGTTGATAGATAAAGTTCTGTTTACTTCCAAATTGTTTTAAATGAATCAGACGAGGTGTACTAAAATCGTGCTAAAAAAAAATTGTCCCTGGAGAATGAAATTTCTTTGAATTTGTTCAGCAATCCAAACATAAAAGATCATGCAGAGTAATAAATAAATAAATAAATAATAAATAAATACATTTTTATTTATATATCACCTTTCAAGACAGAATCACAAAGTGCTGCACATAAGATTACAAGTCATAAAAGATTTAAAAAGAGAAAATAAAACAGGCAAAAAATTAACCAAAAGCAGTTTTAAAAAGGTAAGTTTTGAGTTGTTTTTTAAAAACAGCTACTGAGTCCACAGTTCTTAATGCTTGGGGGAGAGAGTTCCACAGTCTAGGGGCCACAGTGGCAAAAGCTCTGTCACCCTTAGTCCTCCTCTTAGTATTTTTTATAGCAAGTAAGCCCTGATCAGATGACCTCAAAGACCTGCTAGGGACATAGGGCTGTAACAGATCAAAGATGTAGGCAGGAGCCAGTCCGTGCACAGCTCTGTAGGTCAAGACCAGGATCTTAAAATCGACTCTAAATTTAACAGGAAGTCAGTACTTAGTTATCAAAAATGAAAGGGATACCAACAGAAAAGAAAAGACAAAGAAGATGCTACGATTTTCACAGGGAGTGGCCAGGACAAGATTAGAAATTAATCTATCAGAGGGAGAGCTGAGACTGAGTAGTTTAGAGACATAGTTAAAAAATTGAAAATTGACTCTACTGGACAAAGCATGAGGAAAAGAGAAATATCACAAATAGGATTCATGGATGCAATGAAGGAGGCCATGCAGAGGGTTGGTGTGCAGAAGAGGATGCTAGTGACCAGGTAATATAGTGGCAGATGATATGCTCAGACAACCCCTAAAAGGAGCAGATCCTAGTAACTACAGCCTCTGGTTGCATTTCAGTTAAACAATAATAATAATAATAATAATAATAATAATAATAATAATCTTGATTTTTTTTTTAAACAATAAAATATAGTTTGATTTTTTCTTACTGGAAAGGAAAGGAAACCTAATCTCCCATTAACAGAAAACACAATATATTAATTCTTACTGAGTTTTGCAGTCCCCTTGCTAATTGTTCCTTTGACATTTTGAGTTGATTTTGCTGGCGGCAAGGGACAAAAAACAATTCACACAGTGCACTGTACTAGTGCTTAGCTGATCTCCTCTGATCTGTCTGATAGTCAGTGAAATGATCCTTTTGGGTGTTTCTTAACAGCTCTAAGGCTTACAACCTAGTAAGCAAGCAGCAATAGATCATTCAACCAGTTTTTTTTTGTTGTTGTTGTTTTTGTTTGCTTGTTTACTTTTTAGGCTTAATGTTAACGAACAAAAAAGAAAAGAAAAGAAAAGATTAAACTGCTTTATAACCAACTGAAGAACTGAAACTCAACCAAAACCAAATCCTGAGACTGGACCGCACTCACAGGCAAAGGTAAAGGAGAAGCTCTGTCATTTTTAGATGGAAACTTTCAAGCACTAAGCTAAACCGGACTTGCCTCTTGTTGTACCGGTCAGGCAGCTACCTGGATGCTTGCACACCCAGTCTGGAGTCTGGAAGTCATTTATAAACAGGAGCTCCGACTGAAATGTTGCAGGATCAAGGATGGATCAAGTTGCAATCAGCAAGGTACAGTATAATCGAGTGAAGGAGAGGGATAGCAGGCCAGAAGCAGGCATGCCGTGCAGGAGGTGGACTACTATGCAGGTAGTGTAAACTTTTACCAAGTTAAAAATAATGCTAACAGAACACTTAGCATTAACGACTACATTCCTGGCATATTGAGAAATGTGTAGGGTCATTTCAGAGCTGTTAAAGTGGCTAACACCATATCAAAGATATGATGGAGCAACTACAGTTCATTCACTTTTAAACACTAAACCACAAGTCTCAAACATAATTACAGGCTCCAATCCGGCCCACTGGACAGCTAGAGGTTATAGATTTTGTACTTTTAACTATCTTTACATAATATTTAAAAATTTCTTACTGAGAAAGACCTCCTCTACTGCCATTCATGCTACACCAAAGTAATTCAGTAGAAGATAAGCAAATAAATGACAGAAAAGATTCTGTTTTTTAAGAGTATACTGTAGTTTTTACAGTGGTTCTACATTTAAATATTTTCTATGAAATTTCTGTTTTATAATTATAGGACAGCCTGGGCAATAAGCTGCCTGAACTTTCTCTGTAACTTTACACATTTGTTTTTTTCAATTTCAATCCAAAAATTTGTGCTTTCATTTACTACACCAGCATTTCTCTGTTATGTAGGAAAACTGACACATACTGTTGAAATTGCACTTCTTTTTCTTACATTAGGATATCTCAGGGATTAAATGTATAGTTAAATGTCTTTACACTGAAAGAAAGTGCAGCGTCACTGGTTTGACCTACTTAAAATCAAAGTGTGGTGTATTTGGCCTATGATGTAAAATGAGTTTGACATCCCTGAGAATACAAGGAAGTATTCATTAATTCATCGAAGCAAGTTCAACAAGCTTTAGCATTTGAGCTGAAAGGACAGCACTATCACTGAGGTGGATGATTGAGTTTTGCTTCTGCTTTGGACCAGATAACAACTTGTTCCTGCACGAAAAGCTAGAAAGGAAACACCTGTCTCCTGTCCACTTGATAAAGGCATCCTCTGTTACACGAGAGCTGGAGCTACAATGAAGGATAAGGCAAAGTCCTTCTTCTGCAAGGACAGGTGAGTAAGTAGATATTTTTCTTGGCTGGTTACTCTTTGCCCATCTCCTTGCCGCTTCAGCACCTCGGACAGTGACATGACCTACTGGGGTTTTGTTTTTGTAGCGCAGTTAGTCGACTTTAAAACACTTTTTTAATAAGATCAATCTAATATTTTACAGTATCACTTTTATGTGCATTCTTAAAATTCATAAACGCATGAGATTTTGTTTTTGATAATAACTAGATTTGGTATGCTATTGTGCTTGTTTCCTTAACAACGTTGTTTTTCAGTTAGAGTACAGGCGACAGCCCCTCCTAAGAGAATGTACATGATTCATTAGTTGATATTAACCAGTGCTTAGTAGAAGTTTGAATTTTCTAAATATTTCATTCAGTTGTGTTTTAACCCTTGTATGGTGTTCTGGTCTGTGAGACCCATTTTCAGTTTTTTTCAAAAGAAAAATTAAACAATTAATTATTTTTTCAACCTGAAATTCATTGGCTTTGGCTTATTTTCTGTGAAGAACACAAATCCAAACTAATTTTCAATGACCTCATACTGTACCTCCCCCCACGCATTTACATTACATACAAGGTGTTTGGGTCCACTGGACCCAGGTCTAATAAAAGTGTTGAAAGTGTAGGTCCTGTGTTCCCACACTCTGTCTTCCTCCTTTCTGGTGCTGCTGATAGTGTTTTCTTCCCCTCCTGCTCCCGCACAAAGTTGCAACATTGTTGAAAATTCAACTATCAACACCGTCTGCTCTGACATTCCCGCACATTTTACCCTCTTTCTTGAGGGATCCAAATTTTATTTTCTCATACCCTGTCCCACCTGCAAATTAGGGGCATAATACTATAAATAAGACTTTGCCAGTGTGGTTCCTTATCCCAACTGATCAAGATGGCAAAAGATTATCTGCTGCGAGGGCCATCCAATTGATTTTGGAAGAGAGAGGGGCTTCGGATGATGATGTTGACAAAGAGGTTTCAGAATATTTCACATTTCTGAAAATTCAGAGTCTGACAGTGACTTTGAAGAAGAGGATGAGGTTGAGCACCATTTAGTAACAAAACGAAGACGAGTACCCCATCTGCAGCCAGCTCCAGGACCAGAACAAGCCCACCAGACAGCAAGTGAAGAAACATGGATGTCAATAACTGGTGAAATTGAATGGTCTTCTTGCCCAAGAAATGAGCCACCCTGCAGAGCTGTTACTGGGATAAGCCAGGGCCAACACGGCTGACAGTTACTCATGTGCAGGACATCAAGTCTTCATTTGAGCTTTTCATCCCAGATTCCATCCAGAAAATTATTCTGGATTGCAGTAATCTAGAAGGAAGGTGTTTTTTTGGAGAGAGGTCGAAGGAGATGGACCAAATTCATCTAAGAACCCCAAAGGCCTACTTTGGGGTTCTTATCCTTGCAGGAGTTTTCAGGTCCAAAGGGGAATCGACAGAATCCCTGTGGGATGCAGAAACCAGCAAGAACCTTTCCGTGCATCAATGACTCTGGAAAACTTCCACAAAATCTCCAGGATTATCCGTTTTGATAACCGAGATGACAGACCAGCTCGACGGCAAAGAGACAAGCTAGCTGCCATCAGGACAGTGTGGGATAAGTGTGTGCACCACCTCCCCTGTTTTACAACCCTGGGCCTAATGTCACCATTGATGAGCAGCTGATCCCATTTAGTTGTGGAACATATTGCTTCACGTGTAAATGTGTTGTCTTTCCACTCACTCCACTTGATTATAACTGATTTATTTTTTTTATAACATTTTATAAAAAAAAAAACTAAAAAAAAACGAGGAGCACATTAATTCATAAATGTGATCTAACAAAGGTAAAGGGAAAAAATTAACCATGTTTGCTGTTCACATGTCTTGTAATTGGGATGAAGTAAACATCTGTTCAGTAATTTAACATAAAATTGTTTGATAGTGTTAATTTGGAAAGCCAAAACTCTAGCGGGTCCACCAGACCCATGAACACTGGCTGAGTAACAAAAATATGAACACCACACAAGGGTTAAATGTGCAACAAGCCACATTCAGAAACTCAATATCCAACTAGTGCCTCGCCATCTCAAACTGAAAAGGTTTCAATTACAGTCAGAAAGGTTGTGCACACGACAGCCAAAACAACCCAACATCAACTTTTAGCCCAGGGTAGTGCTCTAAATTACAAAATGGTTAACATGTTAAAGTGAACCCCGTCTCTGGGCTGGGGCCCTGGCTGGGCCTTGGGGGCTTGGGTCCTGGTTGGTGTGTTGCCGGGGTTGTGGGCGGGTGGGTGTATGGGGGCCCAGCCCTGGCGCAGGGTGCCGCCAGTGCATCAAGCCATCTGGGGGGCTCTTCAACTGGTGGGGGAGGCTGTTACATCTTGCAGGAGGTCTCCTCTCTTCAGGAACTCACTCTGCAGGAGGGGGAGATATAGGAGAGGTGAGGAAGCTCTCAGCCTGGGCGTCTATTGTCTTGTGTAGTCTGGAAGATGAGTGGATGACGGGGTGGGTGCAGTTTTCTCTGTGGTGGGGTCGGGTGGGCTGTCCCGGGCTCTGTGGGGCCAGGCGGTGCTGCTGAACTGGGCCCCGGTCCGGATGGGCCTGGGCCCCCTTTCCCTGGCAGGTTGCAGACAATGGGGGTGCCTACTGGGGTCAGCGGGGGAGCTGGCCCCAGGGAGGGGTCACTTACCCCTCCCTTCCTTCCCTCCCCATCTCCAGCTGCCTCCCTCTTCCCGCTCCACCACAATCACCCACACATGCAGGGCCTTGGGGTAAAGGTGTGTCACCAGGGTGCAGGGGAGGCACCCCCCCCCCATCTGTCCCCTTCTGGCTGCCTGTGCCTCAGTTTTATCCAACAACTTAGACATTCACATTACTCACACTCTCATTACACATACATATAGGATCTTAGAGGTGGGCACGCTACACGGACTCCAAATTACCATCAGGGTGTACACCCCACCCCTGGCGTCGTTGCACACCTCTCAATTTTAAATACATGTAGACATTGAGGGCTATCAGGAGGGGCTATGCGCTTACCTGCTGCTCTCTAGCAGGTAGCTCCATGTCCTCCTGCGTTTTAAATGCACCTTAGAACACACATGCATCAACACTACATATGAGCGGGTGGAGGGAGGTTTGGAGTCTTCACACACCCCCGTTCTCTGCAGCCTGCTGGAGCGGGGGGGCTAGGAGGAGGAGCTGGTCATCCAATTGGGGTCTGGAATGTGGGGCCTCCCTGCTGCTGCCGAGTCGGGGCAGTCTGCTTCTCTCCACCCCAGGGAAAAGGGTAACACTACCTGGGTCTGGGTGCAGTTTCCCCCTCCAGGGGCAAGGGTACCTAGACCTGGGGTATAGAGTACGCTTGGGGAGTGTGATCGTGTGTACAGCGTCTCTTTATGTCTGTCTCCACGTTGGGTGAGTGTTGAGTAATTGCATATGAGAGCATGAGGGTGGGAATGGATGTTTGTATCTGTGTGTGCCTGTATGTCTGTGTCTATATGTCAGGTTGGGTATCAGATGAAACCTCTCTGGGGACATCTCAGGACCTCCAAGGTATGGAGGCCTATCTCCCCCCACCACTTCCCCTGCCAGTGGCGGACTCCCTCAGACATCGGTGCATTGGTGGTTGTTTGTGTCCAAGGATGGGCGTCCAGGTACACACTGGCTCACTCCGGGTGGCTGCTTGTCGGGGCCTGGAGCCTGGGGCTCGCTCGGCCACTTCCGGGGTGGGGTGCCCTCAGCCTCTCAGCCTGGGGCCCGGTCACTCTGGCACAGCTGGCTGCCGACAGAGCTCACGGGCATGTCACTGCAACCCCCCCCCCCCCTGGCTTCTGCTCCGCGGCTGCTGAGTGAGCCCTCATCTGGGGCTCTCCTCAGCTCTTTCTGGGACAGTGGCGCGGCTGCCCCTCTGTTGGTCTTCCTTGGTCTCTTGTGTTCTGAGGGCCTCTGGATGTCTGGAGTTTTGATCTCCTCCATACCTGCTTCATGCCCTGGAGGACGGGGCTGTGGCTCCCCACACCCTCTAACACAGCGGTCCCCAACCTTTTTTGCGCCACGGACCGGTTTATGACCAACAATATTTTCAGGTGTCGCAGATAAATACAACAAAACAAAACTAGTACCGGTACTGAAAAAAAGAAGATTTATTCATAACACACGTGAAAAGACCCAGGAAAACCGAGTAAACGATAAAAACGATAACAAAATAACGCTGAAAACCGATAAAAACCCTGAAAACCATACATTTCACACCTGAGCCTCAACTCTCGCGGCCCGAGGCCCGGGGGTTGGGGACCGCTGCTCTAACAGATCATTACATGTAGGAACCTTTTAAATACAAGCGCGCTCATGCTCACAGGTGTACACACAGGTGCTCACCCACACAAACTACACCCTTTTTGGCTCCTACCTCTAAGCACACTGTGCGCTGTCGATCTTACGTGCTACACAGTAGTGTTTAATATTTAGTATTTACTGTTATATTCCCATAGATCATCGTGATGTTGTTTATTGTGTTGCTCTTCTTTTTTTCTTCTGCTTGTTTTCTCTTTTTTCTTTCTCAACAGGTGATCCAGGTGATTGATATATGTATTTTTTGTCTGCTTATTTTGTTGGTTTTTGTTTTTTGCACTTTATCCCCGTCCCTCTTCTCCACTGTTTTTCTTTCCCTCTTTCTTTCTCCCCTTTCTTTTCCCCAGTCAAGTCTGTCCTGTATTTAGCAAGTGAAAATAAAATAAAATAAATAATAAAAGGTGAATCAAATAGACCATTACGGCAAGGCTGGGATGGTCTATTTGGTAAAGTAAATCCATTGGGCATCTTTCTTCACCTTTAGACAATAATTCTGATGGCAAAAGAGCCAAACAGGACAGGCAAAAAAAAAAAAAAAAAGTGAACCCCAAAAAGCTTAAAGTGAAGTGTTTGCCCTCTAAGTGCAGTCAGAACTGTAAGTAGGCTGTTCATTAACATTATGAATAAGTACAATTAAAGCCTATCACAAATTAAAGTTTTGCCTTAAGGAACCATTCATCAACCCTTCATGCCTTGTGTACGTAGGAACAGGCTAGAAATGTTGCTTAACAGGCTAAACCCAGTAACTCAGTATTTTTTACCCCTCAGCTGTAAAAGGCTGATGAGATATTTTTATCCACTCGCTGGGCAGGTGGGAAGGCAGCGTCAACACCCAAGTTTGTAAATACAATAACTCGAGAATGAGGTGACCAGGAGTTTCAAATTCATATCTTAGACGTATCTACGAAAAATCTTGGATGATTTTGAATCCTGGTGACCTCGACCTCAAGGTTATAGGTCCTTTCCTAGGATTTTCAGATTTATACCATTTAGACCACTTGTCACATCTACTAGGAGGCTGAGGGGTAGCCTTGGCAACTGCCAGTTTGTTTGTTTTTTGTTGTTTGTTTTTAAATTAATTTGCAGTGTCCCTTCCCTCTGAGGTGACAACTGGACCCAACTCATACCTGTAACAGGACCTCACAGCGTAACAGAGCCACTGGATCCCTTCACTGCATGCATCAGTGGTTCTGATTTTCCTTTTCTTTTCTCACTTCTCATATAACTAACTATAGAAACCACTATAGTAATAAGAGTTATTAGCTATGTTGCTGCTCTTTGTTTCACCACGTGGATTTGTCTCTTCTGTTGCACTCAATGAACAAAATAGTAGTTGAATTTCTGCTTTGCAAATAAGTTATAATAAAGTTCCTGTATAGTTGTTCTGAAAAGATGCATAAGCTACAAAGTTTTGTTTTTGTTTTTTTTTACCATATTGTTTTTAAATTTGGTTAATTTTGGTGAATTGAATTGCTTATGGAGCCATCCATAGTGGCTACTCATCCACAGAGGTTGCTGCTTGGCTATGTCACTCAGCTGAGATGTAGACCTGCACTGTATTTTACACATACCAGTACATTCAGGCAAACCTGCATCACCTCCAGTATGCAAAAAGACAAACAATTTAGAGAGAAAGTGGTCTTATTGCGCTACCATAACAACCCACAAGAAGCAGACAAAGCAGTGGTGCTAAAATAAACTGTTCTGAAAAGGAGTACAGTACGTACCGCTGAGGCCAGTGCATATCCAGCCAGTGCTGCATTGCTAATGTGACCACAGAATATGGTGATAACAAATGACAGGAGGAAGTTCAGAATCCGCGACAGCAGCTGTAGAAACAAGCAGGACTTTAATAATTTGCTGGTACGGTGAAAGCACAGTGATTTATTGCCATTAACTGTGTCCAGGGGACTTGTCAGTACTTGGCAAAGCAGTGTTGTGAAATCACAAGGCACAGACTTGTCTGCATTAATATTCAGTCAGTATAGACAACATTTTTTCTTAGGCATGCAGTATATTCAGTTTTATTTGAGAAATAGTGACTAGTTTCACTACATTATGTAAACCTGCACTAAAAACAGTAATTCTGCACTGCAGGAGTGTGCTGACTGTGCGTATTATAATCATGGGATCCCCCAACTAAAAAGGAAAAGAAGAAAAAGAAGACCACTTTCTGCTACTTACCAGTGGGCCTGTGAGTTGTAACACTTGGTAGAGTTCTTCTCTGTAAGCCTGCGGCAACAAGCGTTTCATGCAACTACACTCAAAGAGTTTGGATCTCACCCATGATGCACCCTCGTCTTCCACAGCCCCTGCCGTCTTAGCAACAGAAACCTCAGCAACGGGCCCTGCACCGGGCAAGGGGTGTGCTGGTTCCGGTGAATCCAGCTTCTCCATTCAAACCCAGAAAGAGAATACAGACGGGAGAGAGGAGAGAGAAAAGTTAGAAAGCACTGGTGGGAGGGAGCGAGAGTGGCAGGGAGGGAGTGGGGTAAGAGAGGCAATTGGCCTATCTGGGTTTAGAAGTGCGACACATGCACTTCTTAGAAGTTATTGATTAAATTATGTGGTTTTGGGATGTGGTGGTGGAAACAACAGATTAAACAAAATAGAGAAAATAAACATGGGAGGTGACGGCTGGAGAGGTTTTGGAAAAGAACAGAAGACCTTTCTGATACAAGGATCAAAACAGGGCTGACAAACGTGTCTTGAAGTTGGGGGAGGGAATGCAACGTGTTTGAGTATTTGCTCTGTGTGCAGTGTACGACTGCGTGCTTTGTGAATATGTTACATGGCATATTTTGTCGTGTGGGTTTACTTGCGCGTTTGAGTGGTCTTGCAGGGCTCAGTGGTAATCTGATGAGGAATGCCTTGTTTTTCAGTGTATACAAGGAATTTTGATGGCATCTGATCTGCAGGCTTTGAGTAATTGGTGCAGGGCAGTCATGCTGTTTGTGTTTGTGTGTGCTGGTATTAGCCATTGATTGTAGCTCCCTCTGAATGGACTTTGACTAATGATTTTTGGAGTTGTCCTTCCTCGTGTCACATAAATCAACAAAGTCACATGAGCACAAAAACCCGACCGCTCTACAACTCAAACATTTACTCACAAGCATTTACAGATAACTTGACTTTATAGTCTTTATAAAGAATAGACCACCTCTCACAACACATGGGGACCTGTAAATCCTATAAACTTACATTTATATGTTAATGAATTGCCTGACGACTGATGGTGATTTAATCACTGAAACTCCAAAAAGGCACAGTGTGAACACCTAATACATATCATGTCCACTTGATCAAACTGATTTTAACCTGGCCATGGGCTCAGTCAGAAGTTAAAGAATTAGTTTACACAGTAGAGCTGAAAAGTGTGTGTGTGTGTGTGTGTGTGTGTGTGTGTGTGTGTGTGTGTGTGTGTGTGTGTGTGTGTGTGTGTGTGTGTGTGTGTGTGTGTGTGTGTGCCTGCACATGGATAGAAAGAGTTTCCTGTCCATAGTGTGCGATCCAGTCAATTGTGCAACAGCATCATAAAGAGTGTCTTTTTACACCTCTGTTTGTGTTGCAATTGCAGCTAACCTTTGATCTTTGTGTGATCACATAAGGCTTTCTTAAAGAGCGAGCGCAGAAATCTGTCATAGATTAAAAAGTACAGCACTGGCAGTGGTGAAATAGATGAATGAAGACGGTCCAACCGTGAAGGCGATGGTTATTATTACAACTTGCACTTTAGCATATGTGCTAAGTCGCAAGAATAAAAGGGAGAGGAAGCTGGCCTTTTTCCTGCTTCAAATTTGATTTCTGATTTATTTCTGATGTAAAGTAATAACTAGGCGTAGTGTGTCCGCTGCAGGTCTTGCTTTAAAGCTACTTTTAGACGTCTACTCCACCTGGAGTCAAACATTGCATGCACAGCACTGTGACTTAACAAATTTAATTGCTGAAGCATCAGAATCTATGCCTCAGCAAACAGTGGAAAATTTTGAAGCAAAGTTTAGCCAAGCATATTTCACAAGCTATCAGTAAGGGTAGTAACATTATTTGCATTCCTCACAAATGCTCATTAAATTAGCACATTTTTGTTGTTGTCGGTCCAGCAGTTGGTTCAGAAATGCTGATTTTAAAAAAAAAACTTAGGGCAACCCTGAATTATTAGCATGTTACAGAGCAGTAAACCCATGTCTTTGAAATTTCTGTTACAGTTCAAATTTCACGTCACGTCTCATTAACATTTGTTAGGTTTTTAGAAAAAAAAAAATTCTTACATGTTTTTATATACTCACAAACTTCCATTGCACTGATCTGCGTTTACCGTCACTCATCTGACATTAACGGGAAAGGCAGGAAAATTGACAAGGAAGTAAATCCACAAACACTATAGTTACATTTATCCCTTTTCCCACAGCAAAATAACAATGCCTTCCGCTCCTTTTCAAGGACACACACAAATTTAATGTATAAGTAATTTATATATTTTGTATTATTTTATAGTATTAGAAATAATTAATGGGCTTCCATTGTAACTTGCTTCATAAATAAATGTGTAGAAGTACACTGATTTTAAAGAATTTTAATTTAATTTTGAATCCCTCCAACCATTGATTTTAAGGGTTTGTGATAAAATAAAAATTTAACTATTAAAAAGGGTGTTTTTTAACTTGGCACACACACCCAGTTTACTTTTAGTGCCATTGTAATGGCTACAGCCAATAAAGGTTTTCCTTGTGTTAAAAGTGTCCACAATAAAAGATGGAAAAAAGTCATGGGTGGGAGGATTTAAAGGGTGTTGACATGAAGGCAAATACTATTATAAGAAAGGCATTTTGAACGAGACGGTAGTTATAAAAAGGGACCTGCGAAGTACGGACTAGGAGCTGATCCAGGTTAAAACAGTCATTCATACCCTCATGTAACACAGACAAGATACGAGCTTCATCAGGTAAATTCGTCTAACTCATCTCAGAATGCGAAACATTATATATATATATATATATATATATATATATATATATATATATATATATATATATAGTATAATTCCTAAAATCTTTCTTATAGTTTTAAATCTGGAGAGGTTTTTTTAGGATTTTTAATGCTGTCCTTAATATCTAACAAATGCTGAAAAAAAAGTATTTTTAAACAAATGTGTTTCCTTTCTGAGTCATAAAGTTCTGGTTGCCAGAGTTGGAAATAGTCTGATTTAAACTTAAATCAGAAAAATCCCTTTTTTTTTCTGTAGACGGATTTTGAGATATTTTGATGCTAGCTGATTTTTAAACCAGGTTTGTAAATGTACAGCCAGTCAACAGTTTAACACAGCAGCTCATCTGCTTAAAACCTGTGTAACACAGACATTTTCAGGTCATTCAGATCAGGTAGTTATTTTTTTTTTAAGGTTACAGAAGGATAAATAAGTTGAATGTTTTTTGATGGCTTTCTCTTTTTTTAGAAGTGCAGAGGAGAAAATGTTTGCACTTTTGTCTGGAATGTAAATTTAATCTGAGGCTAAAATTCCGAGAGACTAATGTTTAACGTATTTTTGGTTTGTTGTTTGTCCTGTTAAGTAAATGGTTAGAGGTCTTACTAGCTCTCGATGAAGAACACAACAGAATGCGGTGTCTGGTGGTATGCCACATCTGAAAAAACTTGTAATGCTTTAGCTTAAAATTGTAAATGAATTGCATACCAGTGCTTTTTCTAATGATCTCTTCCTTTCCTCCAGGTTCATTGAAGGCAAAGCAAAATGAAGTTTATCCTCAGAGCCGCAGTTTTCCATTTCCTCGTCCTCTATGCAGTGCACGTTTTAGGTAAGTTTGTTGTTTTAGAAAGACCTGGTCACAGGGAATGTATCTCAATCAGTTTTCTTGTCACTATTTATATTGTCAAGATTTACTCCCCCGATCTTACTCAACTTCCTTTTCTTCCCCATCCTAAAGGCATTAATATCCAGTCTAAACCTGCATTCAACGATGAGGGTGTTATACAGGTAAAGCTCAATGACCCTGTATCGCTGGTTTGTACGCTTGGTGTTACTAAAGCTGAAGAAGAGCTGGTCTGGCTGAGGAATGATGCAGCAGTTCTTCTGAAGGAAGGGAACAACAAGAATCGCAGCAGTCTGTGTGTCACACCAACCTATGAAGATAATGGTGCCAAGTTCACTTGCCACCAAAAAGGCAATTCCACAGATCAAGTCTCTGTCACCCTGAATGTCACATGTAAGTCCCCTTAAAGAATTCTAATCTGTAATTTTTTTTTATACAGATCAGAATTCTTAAAAAATTACAGGCAGACGTTGTTTTATTACAAGAGAGCCACATGCCTGTCACAGGTTTGAATAAACTTAAAACACCTGAGTTTCCTAATGTGTTCTCAGCCTGTTATAATTCTAGACAAAGAGGAGTAGCAATTCTAATACATAAAAATATTAATTTCACAGTACTCGATACAGTTATAGATCCAGAGGGCAGATTCCTAATCGTCAAACTATCTATACTTAACCAAAAGCTATGTATTGTAAGTATATATGGTCCAAATGTTGATGACCCCTCATTCTTCCATGGTTTTTTTAGTACACTCTCCGAACACCTAGACTGCACAATTGTTCTTGGGGGAGACCTCAACCTGGGACTAAATGAAGAAATGTATAGGCTCAATACAGCAGGAACTCAGCGTAATTGGCAGTCCACAAATATAATCAAACAGTATATGAGCGACTTTGGTCTTTGCGATGCATGGCGCTCCCTTCACCCCAACAGTAAGGAATATTCTTTCTTCTCACATGTCCATCACTCCTACTCTCGTCTGGATTGTTTTCTGGTCAGCAGCTCACTGCTAAGTAACATTTCAGACAATGAGATTCATCCTATAGCTGTCAGTGATCATGCTCCTGTATCTTTAACACTAATACAGAAGAATAATACTACACCAAGTAAAAACTGGAGATTTAATACATCACTGCCCAAAGACGAAGAGTTTATCAAATACTTTAAAAAAGAATGGACTCTATACTTAGGCTTTAATGACATTCCAGGAACATCAGCATCTGTCCTCTGGGAAGCAGGGAAAGCCGTGATGAGAAGTAAAATAATCTCTTTCTCATCACATAAGAAGAAAGAAGAAAACAAAAATATTCAGGAACTAGAAAAAAACATCAAATTCTTAGAAAAAGCCTATGTGTCACAACAAGATCAAGAAATATTAAACAAAATATGCAAGACAAAACTAGAATTAAATGAAATTATTAATAAAAAGAATACATTCTCAGTACAAAGACTTCGCCTGCAAAATTATGAACACGGTAAATTATGAATACGCCTTCCAACAACTGCTCACACTGCACAGCAAACACACCGGACAATTACATCCACGCTCTTTGGTTCTGTCCACCAGTTCAGAAGTTTTGGCGTGAGATATGTGAAGACTTATCAAAGTGTCTGAAATGTAACATTCCAGCCTCCCCTTTAGTATGCTTGCTGGGCAACTTGGATGAGGTCACTGCAGAAATAAACACAGCCCACGTTGTTTTTACGGCCCTATGCATTACCAAGAAAATGGTCCTCATTAACTGGAAAAATAAAAATAATCTTAATTCTAACCAATATAAAAACCATCTAATAGATCACATTAATCTTGATACAGCCTCTGCCATCACATTTGATCAATCCCTTTGGGCTCATTTGATCGACTTAATCACCTAGTTGGGGTGGGGGGTCATGGTTTGGTCCTGCCTTCACTATTGTGGTTGATATGGGGGTAGGGACGGCCTTACGGCGTCTGGGGAGTCCCTAGGGACGTTTTCCCTGGAGGGCCTAACCCGGGCGATGTGGCCATGACCTGGGTAGGGGCCCTGATGGCTCTTAGATGGTGTTTTCCTTGTGGCTGCGTACAGCGGAGATGGGGGAGGGTCTGTGCTGGCGGACGTTGGTTACTGGCCTGGTAGCCTGGCTGCCCCTGGGTAGGTCCGGGACGCGCGCGGAGGCTTGGGGGTCTGGGGGTGCTCCGCCCCCGGTCTGGGGTGCTGGCTGGGCCTTGGGGGCTTGAGTCCTGGCTGTTGTGTTGCCGGAGCTGTGGGCGGGTGGGTGCAGGGGGGCTCAGCCCCAGTGCAGGGGACCTCTGGTGCATCGGCCCAACTAGGGGGCTCTCTAACTGGTGGGGAGGTTGTTATATCTTTGCAGGTGGTCTCCTCTCTACAGGAGCTCACTGCACCCCACCTCACTGCAGGTGGGGGAGAGATATAGGAGAGGTAGAGAATGAACTCAGCCTGGGTGTCTATTGTCTTGGGGCTGGGCGGTGCTGCTGCTGCGGGCCCCAGTCCGGATGGGCCTGGGCCCCCTTGCCCTGGTGGGTTCCAGAGTGTGGGGGTGCCTACTGGGGTCAGCAGGGGAGCTGGCCCCAGGGAGGGGCCGCTTGCCCCTCCCTTTCTTCCCTCCCCATCCTCAGCTGCCTCCCTATTCCCGCTCTACCACACCCACCCACACACGTAGGGCTTGGGGTGCAGGTATGTCACCAGGGTGCAGGGGAGGCATTCCCCCTCTGTCCCCTTCTGGCCGCCTGTGCCTCAATTTTATTCTGCAACCTAGACATCCACATTACTCACACTCTCACATAACACATACATATAGGGCCTTGGGGGTGGGCACGTTTTACTGCATCCAGAGGATGGTCGGTGTACTCCAACCCACCTCTGGCGCTGGTGCCCTACCCTCAATTTTAAATGCATATAGACACTAAAGGTTTTCGGGAGGAGCCGTGCTGCTCTCTGATGTTTTAAATGCACTTTAGAACAGCACACAGCAACACTACATATGAGCGGGCGTAGGGAGGTTTGGGGTCTTCACTCAGCCCGGTTCTGTTAGCCGTCAGGGCTGGGGGGCTGGGAGGAGGTGCTGGCCATCAGATTGGGGTCCGGGATGCGGGGCCTCCCGGCTACTGCAGATAAGGAGGTGGTCCACTTGCCTCCACCCCAGAGAGAAGGGTAACATCTCCTGGGTCTAGGTGCGGCTTGCCCCTCTGGGGGCGGGGGTACCTGGACCTGGGATATAGAGTATGTTTGGGGAGTGTGACTATCTGTGCAGTGTCTATTTGTGTCTGTCTACACGTGGGTGAGTGCCGAGTATTTGGTTGTGTATATGGGGCTGGGAATGCACGTTTGTGTCCGCGTGCGCCTGTTCGTCTGTGTCTATATGTCAGGTTGGGTCTTAGACTCAACCTCTCTGGGTACATCTCAGGCCCTCCTAAGTACGGAGGCCTATCTCCCCTCACCACACTCCCTGCCGGTGGCTGATGCCCTCAGACGTTGGTGTGTTGGTGGTTCTTGTCAACTGGGGCTGGGCTGAGCCCCTTCCGGGGGGTGGGGTGCCCTCAGGCCTCTGGCCTCTGGGCCTGAAGCTCGGTCCTCTTTGGCACAGCTGGCTGCCGGCAGAGCCCGCGGGCACGCCACTGCAACCCCCTCTGGCCTCTGCTCCGTAGCTGCTGGGTGACCTCTCGTTTGGGGCTCTACTCAGCTCTTCCCAGGACGGTGGCACGGTTCCCCCCCTTTTGGTGGTCCTCCTCGGGTCCTTGTACTCTGGGGCCTCTGGATATCTGGGGCCTGGATCTCCTCCATACCTGCTTCATACCCTGGGGGACGGGGCTATGGCTCCCCACACTCCCTAGCAGATCGTTACATGGAGAAACCTTTGTAATACAAGCATGCTGATCCACACAGGTGTGCACACAGGTGTACACACGGGTGTTCACAGACGCGGACTACACCCTTCTTGGCTGCTGCCTCAAAGCACATTGTGCGCTGCCTTTCTTGCGTGCTGCACAATAGCGTTTAATATTCAGTATCTACTGTTATCTACTGCTAGCTAGTTTATTGTGATGGTGATGTTGCTCTTTTTTTTGTTTGCTTTCTCTTCTGTTTTTTTTTCTCCATACAGGTGATCCAGGTGTTTTGTTTGTTTTTCTTTCTTTCTTCCCCCCCTTCTCACCCTCTCTTCTCCCCTCTTTTTTTGTTTCTCTCCCTCTCTTTCTTTCATTCTTTCTCCCTGTCCTATCCCCCAGTCATGTCTGTCCTGTTTGTAGCATCCGAAAATAAAATAAATTCATAATTATAATAAAGGTCAATCAAATGGACCAATATGGCAAGGTCATGATGATCCACTTGGCAAAATAAATCCGCTTGGCATCTTTCTTGGCATTAAGACAACAATTCTGATGGCTAAAGATCCAAACGGGACACAAAAAAAAAAAAAAAAGAATTCTGATCTGATCTGTTTATTGTATTTATATATTAATACTCCCAGCCAATACTGAATCACTTTTAGATGAATTTGAAATTATTTAGCCAAGTTAGGAATCAGAAACAATATAACTGCATAATGACCAAAACTATCACACTGACTGACTGAGTTCAGTTTTATGATCTTTAAATAGTGGGGCAACGGATCACTGTATGTGTATGGTGTGCGTGGTCAGTCTGTCAAGCCATAGTTATGGCCAGCGCTAGCAGTCCAAGTGGAGGAGCAGAGGAGTTTCCAGCATTTAAGCAGCCCTTTGCTGCCCAGTCCGACCGGGCTAAAACTATTATAAGGCCGTATTCCGTTGTGCAAAAAAGGGGGTTTAAACTATGATGAACATGCTTGAGCCACGCTATGATATCCCGTTGCGCGTCCACTTCAGTGACAAGATCGTTCCAAGCATGTATGAGCAGGAAAAGTCTAAAGTTATGCCTGAACTGTTCCAGGCATCTTCTGTTGCCCTAACTACAAATGGGTGGACCTCCAGGGCAACGGAAAGCTTCGTGACCGTGACTGCTCATTATATCACAGTGGAGTGGTAAATACAAAGCCCTGTACTGCCCTATATTGCACCTTAATTTGTTTTTATATAATTGCGTGGAATGAGTCTTGAGTTGAATGTTTTTTAATAGCCAAAAAATACTTAAATAAGTAAATGGCGAGTTTTGTCTTTTTGTCTTTTTTTGCTGATCCGAAAATTTATCCGATCCATGACTTAAAACTGTGATCCGATCCGAACCGTGAGATTTTGGATCCGTTGCACCACTATCTTTAATATGTATCAGTATTCAAGGTTGGATTGTCATCATACTCTGGAGCATAAACAGGTTGTCATCAGGACACTACAACACAGAGCGAACGACATCCTCGCAAACATGCCGGGTAGGGCAGCAGAAGAACATCATATCAAAATGGCCCTGGGTAGATGTGACATTCCCAGTTGGACATTTGACCAGCCAGGAAGCCACCTAAAGAATACTTGAGGAGAGAATTACAACCCATGCCTAAACGAAAACCTTTTGGTGATCCTGAGACACATTTTCTCTAAACAATGCGTCTCTGTGGCTTTCAAACCAAAAAACATGCTACGTCAGAAAATTGCTCCACCCCAAGGATCTAGTCTATGTGTTTAAGTACAAGGAGCATTTTTGTAAAATTATACATCAGTGAAATCAAACAACCTCTAAGCTGATGACACAACACAGAAAAGCTACCTCATCAGGCCAGGACTCTGCAGTCTGTTTAGACCTACAGGCCAGCAGCCACCCTGTCAGTGATGCTGATGTGCACATCCTGGACACGGAGGGGTTATATTCTATAAAACAGAATATAGAAGAAAATATGCTGCCATAGGCTGTAATTTATCTGTGTGTAAACAAGCAAATAAGACAGAACACAAAGCACATTGAAAGATGGAAGTATTCAGGAAATGCATTTTTATGTGGATTTGTTTTGAAAGAAAGAAAGCAAAGGTAGGACAAAATTCATCATGTTTTTCAAGTGGGATGCATAATTTTGGTCTTGTTTTGCTGCTGGTTCAGAGAACTTTGGTTGGAGCGTGATGAAACATGCAGTTTTGCTACATGTCTACTTGCTCTTTAATTATATGTTTTAGCTGTGTTTGGTGATCGTAGAAAATGTTTTTGAGCCTTGAGCTCACAAAACATTTTGATTTTTCTGTGGATGCCACAGATGTTTATATTTTAAAAAACAAATGTGGCGGCACATCTCGTGAAACCTGATGTTTTCCATCTTGCCCCCAGTACTGGGGTCATTAGCATTTAACAGGTTTTAAACTAAAGGACCAACCAAAGTAGGGTTCGTTACCTGTTAGTTCATATATTTTTCACTGATCTCAGGGAAAAAGTACAGCACCACAATATGTAGATCTTTAACATATTATACTAGTAGTCCTCGTGCCCACTCGGAGTGGAGTGACTAGTCTCGACCATGGAGAACACCAAACTACGCATGGACCATTCAAGTGGACTTGCAGGAAGCGTGACTGGAAGGAACTGACCCCGATCCCATCTTTATTCTAGCCCTGATTTGTCCACGATTATCAGTGATCATGAGTACAACGTTTGGGTTTTTATAGTAAACTGACATCTGGGTTTTTGAAAAGATTTGAACTAGTTGTTCTGTGGTCACATTCCTGCATGACAACAGCACTTTAACAGGGAATTTCCATTTTAAGAGGAGGGAGGGATGGAATCATACAAACACACCCAACATACCTGTGCAAATTTTAATGGCAGGCTGGTCATGGAATATTCCGGTTTGAATCAGTGTAGCTGCTAGGTTGGTTACGTTGATGTGCATCTATCTGGAAAAAATTACTTCAATAATCTCACAAGCATTAATATTTGCACTGATCATTTTTCAGTCGCCCCAAATATCTCTGAAACAGTGGAAGTTACAGTTGAAGAAGAGGATGACCTTGTCTTGGAGTGTGACACAAGGGCCAATCCACTTGTCTCCTCTGTGACATGGTCACTAAATGGAAGCCTGGTGGATCTACTAGCAGATGGCCTCTCTGTGATCAATAATGGCTTAACAAGTCAGCTGACATCCAGCAAAGTGAAGAAAACCTTGCATGGAGGCATGTACACATGCACAGTGGACTCTCCTATGTATGGAAGTAGCAGCAGGCATTTCCAAGTCACAATAACAGGTGAGCTCACTAGATCAGCACTCTGCAATGCTACCCAAGCCACATCTCCACATTAAGTTGTTAAGTGGATTATAAAAATCAGTGCATGATATTATGGCTTGGTTATTAATGTTTTAATCTTCATTTTTACAGACAAAACCCTGAAGTTCCCACTGGGGCCCATGATAGCTGGGCTGGTGGTTGTGGGCCTCACTGCTCTTCTTGCTGTTGTTTCAAGGTGGAGGAAAATCGTAAAGGTAACGCACAGAATACACGTGTGGAGTACAGAGACTGACTGATTACAACCCAGACCTTCTAATATTTTAAATCTCTTTTAACAGTGCTGCAAGTAAGTTGTGCTCAAAATAACCAGTCTTCTCTACATCACCAAACGAGACAAGCCATGAAGATAACGCCACTACTCTGTGTGTAAAAGACTCTGATTATCCATTATTGTGTCCTTCTATTTAATTTTGTGATGTGATGAGAGATACATCTATTCTACATTTAAGTTTTCTTCCCAATGTATAAACAATGAATATATATACATATATACTATATGGACAAAAGTGCAGGGCTACATATACATTACACCTACAGGAGCTGCACAGCCATGGAAACTCACGTTATGTAGCTCCCAGCTTGTGCTGATGTTAATGCCAGAGGACATTTGGACCTCTGCAGTTACTGAGCGAGCAGAGCACTGCCGACTTTCATGCACTACACTGTAACTTCATATGATCTGCTACATTGTGTGGCTCCTGAACACTTCCACTGTACAATAATACTACAGCTGACTGTGTACTATCTAGATGGAGAACAACTTCAGGAAGTGACTTCCTGTAATAGAAATATCCGATCAAACTCACATTCAGCTCTTTAGCACAACATGTTCATTCCCAAATATTTGTAATGGGAGACAGCATGGCTAGGTGCTTGATGTTATACACCTGTGACAGCAGGGCTGAAAACACCTGAATTTAAAGATTAATAGGTGTGGCCTAAAGCTTTTGTCCATATAGTGTATTTCTGTTATGTAAACAGCTAGCTAGTTTAGCTTAGAGTGAAACTTCAGTGAAACACTTAGGTAGTGTTAGTCTAACTGTAATCAACTCATAAAACTCACAGTATGTTAGTTTTTCTATGTGTTATACAATCAGGGTATAACTTATCAGTTAAATGTCCTGTTACCTTTGGTTAAAACCAGACTAGTGTGTTTCCCATGTTTCCTGTCTTACACTGTGCTAACTGTCTGGTAATGGTAGCTGCATATGTTCAGAAACATTAATAACAATAATGATGCAGCTAGTAAAGCTCATCTTTCCAATGTAATCAATGCAATATAAACTGTCTTTGTGTGTAAGATCATTTTTATTGGTTATTATAAAATATAGATACAGTGGGGCAAAAAAGTATTTAGTCAGCCACCGATTGTGCAAGTTCCCCCACTTAAAATGATGACAGAGGTCAGTAATTTGCACCAGAGGTACACTTCAACTGTGAGAGACAGAATGTGAAAAAAAAATCCATGAATCCACATGGTAGGATTTGTAAAGAATTTATTCGTAAATTAGGGTGGAAAATAAGTATTTGGTCAATAACAAAAATACAACTCAATACTTTGTAACATAACCTTTGTTGGCAATAACAGAGGTCAAACGTTTACTATAGGTCTTTACCAGGTTTGCACACACAGTAGCTGGTATTTTGGCCCATTCCTCCATGCAGATCTTCTCGAGAGCAGTGATGTTTTGGGGCTGTCGCCGAGCAACACGGACTTTCAACTCCCGCCACAGATTTTCTATGGGGTTGAGGTCTGGAGACTGGCTAGGCCACTCCAGGACTTTCAAATGCTTCTTACGGAGCCACTCCTTTGTTGCCCGGGCGGTGTGTTTTGGATCATTGTCATGTTGGAAGACCCAGCCTCGTTTCATCTTCAAAGTTCTCACTGATGGAAGGAGGTTTTGGCTCAAAATCTCACGATACATGGCCCCATTCATTCTGTCCTTAACACGGATCAGTCGTCCTGTCCCCCTGGCAGAAAAACAGCCCCATAGCATGATGTTTCCACCCCCATGCTTCACAGTAGGTATGGTGTTCTTGGGATGCAACTCAGTATTCTTCTTCTTCCAAACACGACGAGTTGAGTTTATACCAAAAAGTTCTACTTTGGTTTCATCTGACCACATGACATTCTCCCAATCCTCTGCTGTATCATCCATGTGCTCTCTGGCAAACTTCAGACGGGCCTGGACATGCACTGGCTTCAGCAGCGGAACACGTCTGGCACTGCGGGATTTGATTCCCTGCCGTTGTAGTGTGTTACTGATGGTGACTTTTGTTACGTTGGTCCCAGCTCTCTGCAGGTCATTCACCAGGTCCCCCCGTGTGGTTCTGGGATCTTTGCTCACCGTTCTCATGATCATTTTGACCCCACGGGATGAGATCTTGCGTGGAGCCCCAGATCGAGGGAGATTATCAGTGGTCTTGTATGTCTTCCATTTTCTGATGATTGCTCCCACAGTTGATTTTTTCACACCAAGCTGCTTGCCTATTGTAGATTCACTCTTCCCAGTCTGGTGCAGGTCTACAATACTTTTCCTGGTGTCCTTCGAAAGCTCTTTGGTCTTGGCCAAGGCGGGGTTTGGAGTCTGACTGTTTGAGGCTGTGGACAGGTGTCTTTTATACAGATGATGAGTTCAAACAGGTGCCATTCATACAGGTAACGAGTGGGGGACAGAAAAGCTTCTTACAGAAGACGTTACAGGTCTGTGAGAGCCAGAGATTTTCCATGTTTGAGGTGACCAAATAGTTATTTTCCACCCTGATTTACGAATAAATTCTTTACAAATCCTACCATGTGGATTCATGGATTTTTTTTTCACATTCTGTCTCTCACAGTTGAAGTGTACCTCTGGTGCAAATTACTGACCTCTGTCATCATTTTAAGTGGGGGAACTTGCACAATCGGTGGCTGACTAAATACTTTTTTGCCCCACTGTATATATATTACCAGACACAGACAGAAACCACCATTCACACTGTCACATTTAACTGCTATTGTATGAGAAATGCATGCACTTACTCTGATATATAGCTCATGCTGGCTTCTGCATATTAATCAGTGTGCTTTTTAAAACAATAAAGAGACAGATAATTGTCAGACTAATTGTGTTAAAAACCAAAAAGCTGCTTAAAAGAGAGTAACTCAATGCTGAAGCTGATGCTTTGATAATACCCAGTGTAAAACTATCATACTGCTGTCAAACCAGAGAAATAAACATGTCTGTGAAATGTTTATAAATGCTTCAGAATCTAATTCTTGCATTTGCTCTGAACTTTACCTCCTGACTCAACTATACAGCCATAGCTCATTAAAATGATGTTATACATTTACTTTTAATGAGACAAAAGGACAGTGGCTGCTAGGTTGTTAGGGTCAAGGTCTCCTCTTTATGTTCTTTCCAATAAAGAAAGAAACACTTTAAAACACATAAAACAGAGTGATATCAGTGAAGGACAAATGGATTCAAAGTTAAAGATAAATTATTCTACAGCCTTGTTAATGCCTTTACTAAATCACTACAGAGGTGGACAAGACAAAGATTTCAAAATACTGAAAGCATTTCATGTGCAGGTGTGCAGTGACATCTGCTGGTCACCAAGCCCTTTGTAGCCACAATGGTGGATTTTTGTGTACACGTGCAACCAAAAGCAAAGAAAAACCTTATGGTGTTTGATAAATGAGCAACAGTATTTAGTGACCTGTTATAATTGTGCTGTTGGTGGAAAAAACTGTGCAAACTATCTAGCATTTCCCAGCAGCTAAATATATTTGATATACATCACCAAGTCCAAAGGCACTGTTATACTTAGCTTTGTAAAGTGTTTCTTACGTGTATTTGTATGTATTCCTTTATCTGTAAATTGGGTGGTAAAACAGTATTGCAATAGAAGAGCGTTACTAACACCCCTGTTAGTTGCTTCAACACCAATCTCATGCCAAGTCAATAAAAACTGGACATATTACCTGGAAAAGATAAGGTTTATTGCTAAACATTTCGTAATTTTTCTTTACTAGAAAATGTGACGGTGTTTGAGAGACAGTTTACAAACACTCATCATGGGCATAAATGCCATGGTAATTTGGGGCTTTTGATGATTTCTTTAAGCTGTTATTTTTCCAGGGTGAAATGATTGTGCAACATAAATCTTTAATGACTTTTTAAAAAAAGAATTAGGTGCACATGTTAAATTTATTTTGGATTTTCCCTAATCCACACAGGATCACAATTACACATACAGGCTCAAATATAAACATAGACCCCCAATAATACTTAGCTAAATGTCCCTTTGCAAGTCACAACACGACTTTTGGTAGGCATCAACAAGCCATAGAGGAATCTAGTATTACAAACTTGTGATCCTAAGTATTTTTTACAACTATTTTGAAAATACAGACCTTAACAGATCATTTTAAAATATATATTTCAAGAAGAAACAACTTGGAATCTTATTCGGACACGATAATCCTAGTCACATTTCAACGTGAATCCCATTAACGTAAAACTGTACGTAGTGACGCATCGTTTTACGTCACGTAACACTGCGTAGGGCGTGGTGACGCGTGCCTTTGTGGATTCTGTGGTCCGCCGCCAAATTCAAACAGCGAAAGAAGAAACGGGAGCTACAGCCGCCTAAAAGCCACAGAGAATCGGCTACTTTTACAACTGATACTTTTAGGTAAGCTCTCTGTACAGCAGGTGTCCCAGCAGACGTTCTTCTTTTAAGTTTTTATACTTATTTGAGTAGATGTTTTGTCGTGTAAATAGTAATTTTTTTTCCTAGCTAACCGTGGCTTCGGGGGCACAGCCCTCTTTTGTTTTGTTAATGATATTCACTGAATTTTATGGGAAAAGGCAGCATTTGACAACAATGGCACAATTTGACAGCGTTTTTATATAACGGCAAGTGAAAGGTAAACTTTAATTCTCATTTGTTGCTTAAGGCTGTTATTCCCTCCTCAGGGCAAGCCATTCCTGGGTTAAGTTGGACACTTGACCAGGAGCATTGTCCCTATCTAACAAAAGCCACGGAGCTTTTACTAACACGATTACTGCTGCTTGATTGTATGGTTGTTACGGCTCATTTTTCACTTTTTCCGTCCTTTGTTCATTGACATTTTTCAAATTTTTTGACAGTGACAAAGGGACTCTGAAATAATTTCCTCAAATTCGAGGATTAAAAAAAGAAAGATTTGTCTTAACTTGTAACTTTTTCTTATTTTGGTCTATCAGTCCAAAGAAATATTCAAATTTCATAGCATGCTGAGCCAGATTAGAATATAGGTTTTTTTTATATTGTGAGATTTTGAAACTGTAGTATTAAAAATGTTATTTTCATAAAACTTATTCATACAGATCACTTTTTTTCTCAGCTCGGTCATATAGCCTGTTTAGTCATGGATGGTGTTGGTAAAGCCGTGGTTGGAGTCTGGCGGGCACACACAGTCCTGGATGAGTCTGATGGAGCAGAGAGCTCCCCAGAAGCCCCGGACCGTTTCCGCAAACTTCGGTCCTCATCTTCACTCAACTCTCTGAGAATGTCACTGAGGAAGCGACTCCCACTGCGATCTGTCCAGACCAACTCCCTCCCTGAGAATCCGACCTGGGAAACCATGAAGGAGCAACCAAAGACCAGCACAGTCCACAAACTTACTCGTAGTGCTCGTAACTCTATCACCGGAGTGTATCAGGTAGATTAACTGTTATGTGTGAAATTGCCTATTTTTTATTATTATCAGTCTCAACAAAAGCCACCAGTCAGTTATTCTAGAGTTATTTCTCTCTCTCTCTCTCTCTCTCTCTCTCTCTCTCTCTCTCTCTCTCTCTCAGAGGTTGCAGAGGACCAGAGAATTTTCCCGTGAAGAGTGTTTGGTAGCGACCCCGGGTCGTGATGGAGAAAATGCTGGAGCATCGAATTCTTGCACCCCAGGATGTACACCTCATCGGGCTGCAACACCCAGACGCACACTCAGAGCAACAGGTACACCTGGGCGTACTCCAGGCTCCAGAGGACGCAGGACTCCTGAAGCATCCGTAAGAGGAGTGAAAACAGGAGGTGGCAGGAGGCAACTGGTCCGCATGGCTGCTGTACGAAGTCCCTTTGCCTCTCCAAATACGCAAAACCAGAGGAAGTGAGTTTGATTCACTCTTTATGCAACTTTGCTTTTTAGGACTTTGTTAGTTTATAAGTTTGAGTGCTTTTATTTCATTGGATCCCTCTGAGGATGTGTCAGGACGATCATACACCATTTATTTATTTAAAAAAAAAAAAAAAAAACTCAACCAAATATGTGGAGCAGCTGAGAGTAGCTCACTTGAATTTTGGTGGTTATCTTTTTCTGCCAAATATTTTGTTTTTATGATCTATAATAGGAAATTTGACCAAGATTTGGAGTCAGTTTCCAGTGGACTCAGGAGGCTCAAACATCTGTCGAAGGCTTTTGATGACATCATTGGGAGAGACAGCAGGTAACATTTTTTTATTTTAGTGAATTCTTTTGATATCTTGATCATTGACTGGGTGGTAAATTCTAAAATTGTAAAAAGTGTTTGCATTATGCGTGTTATTAGTTTCTCCCAGATTGGGTAATTAACAGAAAAAGGACATGTTTTGTTACCTTTTTCTATAATCACAACTAAAGAAGTGTTTTGTTGGTAAATTAAAGTTTTGTGTAACTGAAGAAGCCATTAGTCCATTTCCTTGTATTCATGCATATTCTGTATTGAGGAAGGGAGTCTCTGTCCTCCTTGCCCTCTCACCCAAAGAATCCCAGCTTGTGGGTCCCCAGACTTCCTCCCCCTCCCTCCAGACATTCCTCCCGCCTCAGTTTGAAACAGGGCCTGTGTTTCTGGTATTCAGATAAGGAGGGAGTAAGGGGGAAAGGAGGTGGATGTGGGAATTGGAGCCAGATGACATGACAGAATGCATTTGAAAATTTGCGTCACTTCCTGTGTTGTCATTTAAAATATTTGTGTCCTGTAAACGATGATATTCAGTGCGGAAAGCGAGCACTCGGTAATGGTGATCTTGCCTGTTATTTGCGCACATTACATGCTCCCAGAGGCTTTCCTCACGGAGTATAGACGTCTTCTTATTTAATTGAGATCAGTTTTTTGTTTTGTTTTTTACTTGCAACAGGCAGTTCAACTATTCCCAAATTGTGGAGTAATACAGAAGGTAAAATCCCCTTTCCAAAGAGTAAAACTAGTTGAGTTTTGAGAACATAGCTTTCAGTGTAAACACAAAGGTGCATGGCAGAGCTTCTCGGATGCATGCAATCTGGAAGAAAAACAGATTAATAACTCGCTGTCTGAACAAATGTTGCTCACACTTTTTCTTGCTGACTTTACAGCTCCTGCTTTAAATTTTCCTTGACACCAAACTTTCCCAAATACCTTTTCTGATATTACCTGAATGTCTACAAGGCCATTTACACATTAAAATGATAAGTAATAAAATTCAAATTGTAGATCAGGAAATGAGTTACTGAAAATTTTCATTTGTTGCCTGATGGCTTAACACTTGCCTTTTTCTTTTTAAATAACTAACTGATGTTACAGTTGTAAACCTATATGGTTTTAATGGCAGTCTCTTTTTGCACTGAGTAGTGTCTCTCTGTCTCTGCAGATCTGGCCCAAAGGAACGTTCTGGGGGAGCGATGATGAGAAAGCTGGATCCCAGCGGTAAACTCAGCCGCTCAAATGTCACACGCAGAGCCACACGCGTCTCAGACACGCTGGGCAGTTGGGCCCACACAGCTGTGAACACTATTCGCAAACCCAACTGAACTACATGCATGTCTGTGTGTATAATGCAGGACCTATTGTAGCCATGTTTTACACTTATTATACTCATTATTATTGTGGTGTCACTGTTACATATTCACAGTGGCGTTATGATACTGGGAGACTATTATGCTACAGCTTGTCTTTTTTTATGTGTGCTCTGCATCTTTGTGAGCATCTGTGTGACTCTTGTGTGTTTACATGTCTCAGGTTAGCTTGTTGTGGGTAAAATATCCTCACTGTAGCTTCCAGAGGAATTTTCTTTGCATCTGTCGTAGCTGTTACAACCAAAATGTTACATTTAGTTACATTTTCAAAATACTAATATTGTACTTTGTGTTCTCATTCTCTGCATAGAAAGTTAATGAAATGTACTCTAAAGGGATCGCGAACAAGAGCTGCAGTTATCTGCTGAACGAACACTAAATTTTCTGACAGAGGGGAAATCTTTTTTTTTTTTTCCACTATTTTTATATGTATGCAATAATGTTTCTAACACTTGTTACACTATTTTTAAATATCATTTGATTATACCAAATTATCAAGTGTATTTTCTAAAACAGTATTTAAATGTGAACATTCCTTGAGGCAGAGGTTGGCACTTCTAATGGCCTGTGGATGATTCATGCATTGATATTGTACACACAAATCATCTGATAATGTGATGGGGAAAAAGATTTAGTGGCTCATTACCAGTTGATGGCTATAATGATGATGTTATAAAGAGATATCCCGAGTCTTATTAGTGACTCTCAAGTTACCAGCCTCAAATTAAGCAAAGCTCTTCTGTGGGTGTGTTGTTGTTGTTGTTTTGTTTTTCTGTTTTTGATACTTTCTTTTTCTGCATTATTATTTTTTTTAAAGGAGAACAACTGTCCAAATGTGAAAAAATAAAACTTTGCCCTTTTTAATGCATATATATATCCGTTTCATGTTTTCTCTTCACATCATTTTTGTTGGGTGTTTTCTTTTTCTTTTCTTCATTTTTTGGGGGGGGGGGTTAAAATAATATTTTCCTCAACATCATGATGTTGATGATGGTGGTTATCATTTGGTGTCAGTTTTACAGCACATTTGTTCATTAAACTAACTGAAGATTTTAGAAACGGAGTGGAAAAATGTGTTTATATCACTATTTTGGGTTTTTTGTTTTTTTCTTTCTGTTCAGATCATTTTCAGGTATTGAAATCTATATATGCCAGTATACTAACTTCCCACTTCATTAGGTATACCTTGCTAGTACTGCCTTAATGCTTGCCTAATGGCACAGATCCACCATGGTGCTGGAAGGCACTCAGTTTGTAATAAGAGGCCCAATTTATGGCAATAAAACACTCCCATGCCATTAAATGAACACCGTCAAACCTGAACCAGTGATCAGTCCAAGGAAGGATTGATCCATGCTTTGATGCTGTTTGCATTAAATTTTGACCCTATCACTTGAATGTTGCAGCAGAAATTGAGATTAATAAAAACCAGGCAACATTTTTCCAGCCCAATTTTATCTGTGCGACACTGCAACTCATGCCTCTTTCAGATCACAGTGATGGTTATGTGGGAAAATTTTAGTAGATCAGCAGTTTCTGAAATATTCACATCAACCACCATGTCATGTTCAAAGTCATTTAAATCTCCTTTCTTCCTCTTTCTGATGCTCAGTTTGAACTTCTTCTGGTACTATAATTTGTGTTTTAACTTAGAATAATTGTAATATTCATACATCTGTACTCTTCTGCTTATTGTTATGGGGTGGGGGGGCTATCCCAGCTAACATAGGGCAAGTGGAGGGCACACCCTGGATAGGTTGCCAAACCGCTGACCTAAAATTAAATTATGTTACACATTTGTGATTAAGTACTTTATATGAGATTAGTACTACTTTAATTTGTATGTAGAAAATTTGTGTAATTCTTTTAGTGGGTAAATCATTTGGGATAGCATGGTTATATTTGTATATATTATATTTGTATAATATGCAAGGCACAGTCTATAGAAAACTAACTGGTAAAGGCAATACATTTTTAATTTAAAACAACTACACATTTAAGACAATAATTCATTATATTTGTAATATTTCATGACTAATGATAGAAATTTGACAAAGCAAGTAAACAACAGGAAATCAGAAATGCCATCTGTCGTACTTTACTTGTGTTTCTTTGGTGAGGTAGCTTAAATTATTTGGAATTCACTGAAAAGTCAGTCACTTAGTATAGACTTGGATTTCGTTATAGTAACACGTCGGTAAGACTGCCCCCGCGTGGTGTTTTACGATCACTGCGCGGTGAAACGAGAATTGCTCTGTTTGTCCTTTGTTGTCACCCGTCTGTAGCTCGCTGCCTCGCTGAAGTCGCTCCACCTCTGCCTCTCCGGCTTTGTACCCAGAGCTGAACCCACGCCGCGGCTACCTTCTCTAGGATACCGGGGCTGCTAAAAATTTGAAAATGGCCCTCCACGTCCCAAAAGCTCCGGGCTTTGCCCAGATGTTAAAGGATGGCGCCAAGGTGGGGTTAAATTAGGAATATTGGGCTCGTAGATGAGCTTTGACTGAGTAGTTGTGAAGAAGCGTGCTAGCTAACGTTAGCCGCTAAGTTAGCATGTTCATTCAGAGTCATGAGGGATAGTTCTAGAAAGCAGCAGCCAGGCCGCCCAGCCGGCTGCTGGACGAAGGTCTGTTAGGGAAGATGAAATGCTTATTCTTGATATTTCACTGTCTCCCTTCAGTCTAAACCGTGCTAAATATAGCAGCAGCAGAAGTTGAGCTGCTGTTATAACGGGATGCCATACTGCAGTCACACCCAGCTAGCATTCAGCTAACAGTACTGTCAGCTTAAAGTGATGCTGATGCTTAATGAAATGTTTACATTCTCAGACTATCCATATTATATCCAGTTATTTGCTTTTAACATATTCATTGTTAGGTAGTAAGCTAAATATATTAGTCTGACATGGAAATGAACGGTAATGCACCTGTCTTGAAAAGTTGATTTCTTGTCTGTTACAGCACTTTTCAGGTCTTGAAGAGGCTGTCTTCCGTAATATCAGAGCTTGTAAGGAACTTTCTCAAACCACCCGCACTGCCTATGGGCCCAACGGTAAGTTTGGTCTGCCTACAGCCTATTAGGGTTGTGCTCTGTAAAGATATCAAAGCAGCACCCGTTAAATGAAGTGTTTTCTTTTAGGCATGAACAAAATGGTCATCAACCATTTAGAGAAGCTGTTTGTCACCAATGACGCTGCAACAATTCTCAGAGAGCTTGAGGTGAGGAGATGTTGTTGTGCACCTCACTGAAATTCAGCTGAGTGCATAATAAATGTATGAATTTAACTATTTATGTAAATTGTTTGTTTTATAGGTGCAGCATCCCGCAGCCAAAATGATTGTAATGGCGTCCCACATGCAAGAACAGGAAGTCGGCGATGGTACCAACTTTGTCCTGGTCTTTGCTGGAGCTCTGCTGGAGCTGGCTGAAGAGCTCCTTAGAATGGGCTTGTCTGTTTCAGAGGTAAACAAGATAATATTGGTAAAGTAGCATGGCTTGATGTCAAACATGTGCTATGATTGGTGCATTTTCTCAGTGCCTGCTTTTTCTTCTTTGCCACAGGTGATTGAAGGCTACGAGAAGGCTTGTAAGAAGACTCTGGAGATCCTGTCAGACTGCGTTTGCTCCTCAGCCAAGAACCTCCATGACATTAATGAAGCCAAGTCGCTCATCCGTACAGCAGTCATGAGTAAACAGTACGGCAATGAAGACTTCCTTGCGAACCTCATTGCAGAGGCCTGTGGTGAGTCAGAAGTGCACACTATCTCAGAGTTGATTGTCTCGATTTTAGCATTGCCTTGGTATTTTTCTGACTTCCTTTTTCTCCCCTCTTCGTGCAGTATCGATCTTCCCAGAGACCGGCAATTTCAATGTTGATAACGTCAGAGTATGCAAGATTTTGGTAAGCAGCATCTTCTGTTGGTTTTATTTTGTGTGCGTATGCAGTTTGGCCTCTATTAACATTTGTGGTCATTTTAGGGTTGTGGGGTGACGGCATCCTCTATGCTTCATGGCATGGTTTTTAAGAAGGAGGCAGAGGGAGACATCTCATCAGTGAAAGACGCCAAGATCGCCGTTTTCTCCTGCCCCTTCGACTGCATGGTGACAGAGACTAAGGTAAGTGGAGGTGACCGATATATTAAGTTTAATGAAGATGATGCTGACATTGCTCTCGGTGCTGACAATAGTCCCGTCTGTTCCACAGGGCACAGTGTTGATAAATAATGCACAGGAGCTCATGGACTTCAGTAAAGGAGAGGAGGATTTGATGGAAGCTAACGTGAAGGCTATCAAGGAGGCTGGTGCCACTGTGGTGGTAACTGGGGGGAAAGTGGCTGACATGGCGCTGCACTACGCCAACAAGTACAAACTCATGGTGGTCAGGTAAGAACTACAAAACCTTAAGTGAGCAGGGAACGTATCATATACAAAGAGCTAGACATTTACGGCAAATTCAGCCTGAGTTTCTTCTAGTTGAGCTTACTGTTTCATGTAACTCGCTTAAGAGATCACATTTCTCCCAAGTAAAGATTGATCTTTTTGCTAATACAGATGGTCCTTTCATGGCCTAGGACTAAAACTTTTATTTTGAAGTTGCAAGATGTAACTGTGTCTGCATTTTTTGGGACATTTAAATAAATATATGATGGCCGTATGTTAAATATTACATGATATATAATAGTATATCTTTGGCATTGTGTGCTTCCCAGCCGTAAACGTTCTTTTTTTCCTTCTCGTCAGGCTTAACTCCAAGTGGGACCTCAGGAGATTATGCAAGACTGTGGGAGCTGTAGCTCTGCCCAAGATGGTGAGTGTACACTTGTTTTTATCAGATCAGGTATTCGAAAGAGCCGTCCATTTTTAACTATAAATACATTTTTGTCATCCTTAGACGGCTCCGACTCCGGATGAGATGGGTCACTGTGATGATGTATATCTGACTGAGGTGGGAGACACTCAGGTGGTGGTCTTCAAACATGGTAAATGACTCCGTTCTTCAGGCTTGTGAATCTTAATTTTAAACCTTTCTGAGTTAACATGTTGGTTGGTGTTGACACAGATAAAGAGGATGGTGCCATCTCAACCGTGGTGATCAGAGGCTCCACTGACAACCTGATGGATGATATTGAGAGGGCTGTAGATGATGGAGTCAACACCTTTAAAGTTCTGGTCAGGGTAAGTAGACATTATAAGTCACTGGGGTTATTTTGTTGTTGTTGGGATTTTTTTCTTACTTTTAGATGAATCACAAGTTTTAACAAATGGATGCACAAATTATATTTTAAAGATTATTATTGTCTTTATTGTAAAGAAACTCAGGCTGATGTTTATCTTTTTTCTCATCGGTGTTGAGCACCTGTTTACTTAATAATAATAATAATAATAATAATAATAATAATAATAATAATAATAATATTAAAATAGAATTAGGAACTGAAAAACTAAAACTATGCTATCAGTGTTCACTATGAGCAAAACTTTCCCTTTAAACATTGTTATTGAGAATCTTACAGTTCACAAATTTCAAGGGGTTTTCTTTTTATGTACTACTTAGTTTGCACAACAGCTACAGTCTCTCTGTCATTCATTATCTTTAGGACAACAGGCTGGTACCTGGAGGAGGAGCCACTGAGATTGAGCTGGCCAAACAGATCACCTCATATGGAGAGGTATGCACATTCAAGTGAATTAATTAACATATTCCAAGTCCACACACTTATCTCTCGTCTTCGTTTTGTCCTATTTTGACTGATACACCATTTTCCTGCCTTTCTGCAGTCCTGCCCTGGTCTCGAGCAGTATGCCATTAAAAAGTTTGCCGAAGCTTTCGAGGCGTTGCCACGTGCCCTCGCTGAGAACTCCGGCGTGAAGGGGAGCGAGCTTATTTCAAAGCTGTATTCTGCGCATCATGAGGGAAACAAAAACATGGGCTTTGACATTGAGGTATGTATGGATGCATGAGAAGAATGTGTGGATGGCTTTGATATAGTTTGATTTCAGATGTGAATCGTTTAAAATATTCAGCCTGTGTTTTCCTTGGTTACAATCTACAACGGCACTGCAAGAGGCACCTAAACCTTACACACTGGTCCTTAACGCATTACCAGTGGTGTCCAAAACGTGACAGTGAATGCCAGAGGAGCTAACACTGCTGTTTGCACTAAAAACATGCACTACATCATTCTGTCATCACAAGAGAAACTTGGCTCATGTGTTGGCCTTTGAGAGAAAAACAGTTACCTTGACTGAAATGCTGGAAGGACTTGAGCTCCCACCGAGTCCATTTGTGTTGTCTGCGCTATGGAGACAGATACAGCCTGTTCCACATGATCTTTAAGCTAAATAATATGATGTTCACATCGTATGTAATTACCAAGCAGGCGAATCACAGTTTAGATTTTTTTTTTTTTTTTTTTTTGGCTTCCAGTTAACTTGGGTAGATGCACACCACTTTTTAGATTAGGGTACACAGCTTAACACTAACAGTCCTTTTTCCCACCTGTACCTACTCATCTTGGCTCAACTCGGTTTCGGACGGTTTCTTTTACAGTCGAGTACGAAGTAATGGCGACTCAAACACCACGACGATGGAGGAGGTTGAGGTGATGCTATACCTGCTGCCTCCTTTTTTTTTTTTTTTTTTTTTTTGCATAGCCAGGTCCCTAATTTCCGGGTTTCAAAAATTATGCTTTTGATTTTTGTGAAGGAGACGCCCTCATGACTAATTGAGGAACGCCACTGACTAGCCAATCGGTGGGATGCAGTCTGTTGACGTCTCGTTTTCTGAGTATGGGAAACCCTAGAAACAGTCGAGTTAAGTTGAGCAGACTAGGTCTATAAAAGACATCTTAAAATTTGTGTTGTGGCATCCTTTTTTCCCCCTTAAATCCAAAATTTGAAATTATTTTTTTAATACCCGTTTCTATTGAAGCGTCTCATATTCTTGACTGACGGTGCGGTTGTCATGTCGTTTGCAGAGTGATGGTCCTGCTGTGAAGGACATGCTCGAAGCCGGCATTCTGGATCCCTACCTGGTCAAATACTGGGGCATAAAACTGGCTACCAATTCCGCTATCACAGTACTGAGGGTGGACCAGGTGGGTACAAACAAAACATTCTTAACACACAAGCTCTATATGTAATGAAAGCCAGCCTCATACAGAATATTTTATGAACTTTTGAAATTGTGTTTTTTGTTTTTGATTGAGACAGAAAACTGCTTCAATCAGTCAGACAGTAAGAGCCTTTAGGACTATTTTTCACCTGTTTACAAAACTTCATCTATTAAACGGCTTTTAATGTATCGGTTTGGTTTTTAACTGAATAATTTAGGCTTTGAGGCAAATCAACAAACTTAATGCCACACTCCAGAGATCCGACAGACCGCATCAAATCACATCTCACAGATGTTTGCTTTCTGTTTATATTTTGAGTTTTGTATTATTCTTTTTAGGATTTTTTTTTTATGTTCTTTAAAGCAACTGGTGGATAAATTAAGTGTGCATATATGTACGATCCAGATCATCATGGCTAAGGCTGCAGGGGGACCCAAGGCTCCCAAGCAGAGAGGCCATTGGGACAAGGACGGTTGGGATGAAGAGCCTGATAATTTTGAAACTCACCATTAGAGGGCACACACAAAACGCTCAGTCAGTAGGTTTTGGAATGTGTGTGCGCTTTTAACTAAAAACAAAACAAAAATCTGCACCGGTGTGCTCAGTCACTCACAGGAGGTTGAAATATGTATGTGTTACCTGTCACTACTAACACTGGAGAAATGTTGCGTTACTGACTGGATTCAACCACATCACAGGTGTAAAACACCTGTGATGTAGTTAACTGGAAGCCACATCACAGGGCGATCGTGGCTCAAGAGTTGGGAGTTCGCCTTGTAATCGGAAGGTTGCCGGTTCGAGCCCCAGCTTGGACAGTCTCGGTCGTTGTGTCCTTGGGCAAGACACTTCACCTGTTGCCTACTGGTGGTGGTCAGAGGGCCTGGTGGCGCCAGTGTCCGGCAGCCTCGCCTCTGTCAGTGCGCCCCAGGGTGGCTGTGGCTACAATGTAGCTTACCATCACCAGTGTGTGAATGTGTGTGAATGGGTGGATGACTGGATATGTAAAGCGCTTTGGGGTCCTTAGGGACTAGAAAAGCGCTATATAAATACAGGCCATTTACCATTTACCATTACACAAACCCAGATGTGCCACTGCCTAAACCTGCACAGAGCAGATAGTGTGTGTGGTGTGATAGCATGCTGCATGCGCAAGCAGTTTGTGAGTGCAAGTACCAAATCAAACACTGTTTTGTTTTTTAATCTATTTTAAGAGAAGATTAATTCAGTTTAGATGTAGTTGAAGATGTTTTGTGAAACATGAAGTGCCTTAAGTAACTGACCCAGAGTTTAATTATTATTTCTTCAGCTCATTTTTTTTCTTTAATTATTTATTTGATTTTAAGTGTTCACGTTTTGTGCACAAGTACATTTTCCTGTGTAGAGAATTTCTCTTAAAGCACAACATACGGTACTCCCACGTGTGCTCATGAATGTTTAATCACTATAAATGGACTTCTGGAATATCTGTAGGGATTTAAATGGTCTTTTTTTTACTTTGAAAATATAGTCCCCTCATTTATAAATAAGCACAGCAGTTTAAGATTGAACACATTTTGGATGCTGTGGTTAATGTTTGTCTATCAATTATTTTATGAAGGTCAGAGGTGATGTGCTTCCACTCTGCCATAAAGCCCACTCACTCAGCTGCATGGATCTTATGATGAAATGATTGTTTTCTTCCTTTATAGATCATCATGGCCAAACCAGCAGGAGGACCCAAACCTCCCCAGGGAAAGAAAGACTTTGATGAGGACGACTAAAATGTCCAGCAGATGCTCCTTTTAACCCTGAACGCTCTGACATGGATTCCCAAACTTTTCTACTTATTTAAAGCTTACCTGTTTATTGGTTTATTTTGTAGAAATGACCATACATTGGTAACAGAAGTTAAAAAAAAAAAAATCATACCAATGGCTCTGTTTTGCTTTTTATGTTCTCAGTCCCAAATAAAAGGCACCTGTGCTGTCACTATTTGGTTTGTTTTTTACTTTTTGCCCAGCGTTGCTTTATAAACTTCTTTGGTACTTCATATGATCACTAACTTTGTTTCATCACATATTGAGACTCAAAAAGAACGAGAAAATGTACTGTTACCACGCTTCAAATTGCTGTGTGTTTCCCATGATATTTAATGGCCAACATTGTACATTGCTTCTTGATATGATACAAACATGCATTAAATTCAGTTTTACTTATATAGTGCCAAATCACAACAGTCTCCTCAAGGGCTTCATATTCTACACTAAAGATATAATAAGAGAAAACCCCATGTGTTGTAGTCAGATCAGCATCTAATCTAATATAGGACATGCACAATTAATTAACCTACCAGATGCTTCCAAGTGTTTAAAGAACATTACAAAATTCCTAAAAACAAACTCAAAATATGAACAGAAATAAAGGATCCCCAAAGAGCAAGCACTTGGTGACAGTGGGAAAGAAAAACCCTCCATCAGAACCAGGCTGAGGAAGTGGTCGCCATCTGCTGTAATGGGTTGCAGGGTAGGAGAGGAACACGGCAAAAAACACACTGGAAGAAATTGGGGTGATAAGATACTGTGAGATCTTACTGTGAGGTTCTAGTTTGTGAGGATACAGCTTTTAAATTTGATTCTGGATTTAACAGGGAATCAGTGAAGAGAAGTCAGTATGGGAGAAAGATGCACTCCTTTTCTGTATCAGTGCTCCCGCTGTAGCATTTTTAATTAAATGAATTGCATTCAGCATTCACATTTCCTCCAAACATGCTAAGACAGCACATATTATGCATGCATGGGTTTATTTTTAGAACAAGTGAATGGGGGGTTGAAAAATGTATCGGGAGATACAGGAAGCTTTTCTGTTACACGTTTGCTTTTGTGCACACAAGTCACGCCGATGCAAACCTAACAGAAACTGTCACCGACGTGTATAATTGATGTGTGCGGCTCTGATTACCGCAAGCAGCAGCACAGGGATCTGAAGCGTGCCTCTCATTGGACGGTAGTGATGGGGGCGGATTTACGCTGACGTTGCCCATACGCGGGATTAACTTGTTTTCTTTATATCGCCATATCTGTCACATTTTACACCGCGTAGCCCGATCAGCTGCAGATTGTTAGCGAAAGGTAAGCGTTGTGTTCGTGCAGCCCGACACCGTTGTTCGTGGAGAGGTTGCGGAACAGCGCGGATGGCTAAATGAAGAGCAGACGTCGGTATGAGGACACTGCGCTGATGTCCTGTCACACAGATGGGGGCCGACGGCAGTAAGAACAGGAAGGTGAGTTGGATATCTGGTTGCTAAGGTGTAAGGCACGTGCTTTGGTGGGGGTGGGGGTTCCCTGTGTGACGGGGTTCCGCAATCTCTTGGGACCTGAAAAGTGTGCTGAAGTTGCGTAACGGTGAAAAGTCGCCAATTAGTATTACAATGTGTTATTCCCACGTTACGATATATGGGGTGAGACCATTCACTTTGAATGCAAATTCGTCACTTTTCAAACAAAAGTCTGACACTCCCCAGATTGCGGTCACTGGTCGAAGCTGTTTAGCAGAGTGACAGCGGAGTAGATGTGCCCCTTTATTTTGCTCGGATGATAATGACACTCTGCATGGCTGATTACGCGCATCTTGCATTACATAGCTGCAGAGATGTGCAGCAGGAGCCCCACGGGGAGGGGGCTTGTTGACCCGGTGACTGCACTTTGGATGCAGACCAGGGAGTGTTTTTATATATGAGAGCAGGAATGGTTACATGAAAATGCTGTACCACTCGGCTCCACTTAGGCATTTGAGGGATGAAGATGGGGCTGTATTATAGCAAAGTCTGATGTCTTGTACAGTAAGCCACAATCGTTAGGAAAGCAACCTTTTATAAATTAAATCAAGTATATACTGTGTACTGTCTTTCAAATCTATGGCAGGTTGTAAAATTATTTAAATACAACCCCAGATACATGTGTCATTGTTTTTGTTTTTTTTAACAAACACTAAGATAAAATTCACAAGTGCTGTGTGTGTGTGTGTTTGAGAGAGAGAGAGAGAGAGAGAGAGACTATAAAAGATACAGAATCACAAAAGAGCTGTAGATGTTAAACAAAGAGTACAAATAAAGGAGGAAAAGTTAGAAAAAAAGACTGAACGAAGTTGTTGCGAGGGTTACTAAGAAAAAAAAACTTCTCTACAAAAAACATTTTTGCAAGTATGGCTAAGGCTCGCAAAGCTGAATCTCAGTAAACCACAAGACTTCTAGAACAATGTCCTTTAGACAGATGAAAACCAAACCCAGCGTAACATCACAAACACGTCATACCGACTGCCAAACACGTCGGTGGAGGGGTGATGATTTGAGCTTGTTTTGCAGTCGCTGAGTTGACCACAAAGTCCTCTTATACCCAAGTTTATTACAGTCTAATTTGAGGTCAAGGTGTCAATACCCAGTCAAAATCCAGACTTTAACCTGATTGAAATGCTTTGGTGGGACCTTAAAAGTGCTGTTCATAAATGAATGCCTGCAAATCTCAATGAACTGAAGCAACGATACAAAGAAAAAGTCGCAAAAATTCCTCCACAGCAACGTGTGAGACTGATAAAGTCATACAGAATACGACTAATTCAAGTTATTGCTACAGTAAGTTGTGTTTGGACTTAGTCTGTAAATTTAGAGCAGCATTTAGGCAATTCTCTTCTGTATTTTTACAAAGCATTTTTCAGTACAGGTTGTCCTGTGCCAACTTTCTTTGTGTGTTCTAGTTTCCAAAAGGTCAAGTGAAAGCAGAAGGGCACTTTCAGCAGTGCACGCCTGCCTTGATAAGTGTTGGTACTTAACCTTGCGTAAAACACTCTCTGAATGAACAGTCTATTCATTTTTGTTCTCCAGGAGTTTGTGTAATAAAAACAGACAATCTAAATGTTTTTTTTATCCTGTTTCTTCTGTAGCATCTACAAAACTGTGTCTTTATCTTTTGTTTCCCCAACAGAGGCCTTCCGAAGGGCAGGAGAATGAGCACTTATCTTCTGGATGGCGTGGCTTCCTCTCAAACATTGGCCTGTCTGTCCCAGCAGGCCTGTGTCGCCTTGCCCCGTCTGCCCTTCATCTGGGCCAGCGTCGAATGCTCCAGGGCAAAGCCCCCGAGATCCCTGACCACGTCTTGAGGCTGGCAGGAGTTGGCCCCCACAAGCTGAGAGCGGAGTGGAGCCTGCCGGGGTTTATTACCATGTTCCTCCCCGAATTCCCCCACAGAACTGTGCCTGGCCACGAACACTTTCAGGTGAGGGTCATTTTGAACGCCAGCGCCACATCATGCGTCTTATGATTGAACAAAGCTTTCTCATGTTCTGCTTTTACTTTTTTTTTTTTAACTAGACACCATCCCATTGTATCTGTGTCTGCATTGTTCTCGCCTCACTAGGTGTTGGGCTACATCGCCAAAGGTTCATTTGGACCCATCCTGAAAGTGAAGGACAAGGTCAAACAGAAGACATATGCTGTTAAAGTGAGTGTTGATTATCTGGGTTTTAACATATAGGTTTTCTGCGTTTAAATTCTAACATAAATACCAATCAGGCTGTTGCAGGAAACTGAAGCTGTGAGATAATTGTGTTCATGGTTCATTTATAATTACAGTGGCCTGATTTCATCTTGTGTCTGCCCACAGGTCATACCTAAAGCAGAGATTTTAAGACTCGGGGTTTTGGAGCAGTCAAAGGAAGAAGTTGTAGTCCAGGTGGGTTTTGTGTTAACTTCGAAGGCACTATATTTGCATTTCATACAGTTAGCACTCAACAAACCAAGGCTTTCTAAAGTACACATAATAGTCAGTGAGTGATAATTACTGCTAACAGTTAATAAGTGATAAGATCTCATGTAAATATTGTGCTATTCTTTGATTTCTTAACTTTAGAAATGTTGATAGAAGGTAGAAAAAATCTGCTGTGATGGTGATGAACCATTTATGTTTATTTGCCTTCTCACAAAAATGGCGTGTGCCTGTAAAGTCTGAAGTTAATGCGATTCTGAGTGACGTGATCTCTCAGAAACAATGGTCGGTTGAGCTTTTCCAGGCTGACCTTTGACCTTTGCCTGCAGCGTCAGGTGCGCCACCCATTTGTCCATGACCTCCAGGACTGCTGGCAGACACAGCGCCACGTCTACATTAGTGAGTCAGACAGAGACCGGTGACCCAATCCAACCCAGATCCACTCTCCCTTTACTTCACCTCACCTTTTCTCACCTCAAAACTGGCAGCTAGGTCCAAGATCTACCCACAGCCCCACCCAAACCCAGCTCCTACAACACGATGAACAAAAAAAAAAAAGGCAAAGAGGTTCCCGTCGAGACTTTAAAATTCAGGGTCTTTTGAGCTTGTACCCCACGTTTAATCGCACCTTTATCAAACACCCTCCAGCCCTGCAACCCCAGTCTACCACTCCCTCTGCATCGTGTAGCTTCTTCGACTTCTTTCCTCTTTCCTCCTGAGCATTTACCCTCTTTTTCCAAATTAGCCACTGACTCAGAAAGTGTGACCCACTTTGTTTGCCTCTCCACCCCCTGCAAAAAGAGAACGAGTTAGCCCCCGAAAACCAGATGCTGAACATACTGTGAATCATCACTGAGTCACATATTTTTTGAGCCTGAAATGTAGAGTACATGGAAGTCACCACAACAAACCGATGAAGATCTCTGCAGATATTTTAAAGCAATTAAGGTTAAACAGTTGCTTAATTGTTATGTTGCCTTATGTAACAGTGTTAAATAAATATGGCTATCCTCAGTTACAGTGTGGTGATTCATTATTACAAACGCACACACATGCAGTTTAAAGTCATGCTCCATTAAGGCAGCCAGCCTTAAAATTCCACCTTGCTTGCTTCCTAGAGAAAGACAGTTTTCACTCTTGTCTCTTCCCTAACTTGAGCAATGTTGTGTTCCACCTCCCGCTGACCTTCACTTCCCAGTCACATCTCGCACCGCTGCACAGAGGCATGCTTTGATCCTGTTTCTTCTCCAACAGTGTGCGACTACTGCAGCACAGGAGACCTCTACACCTACTGGCAGATGATTGGTCAGTTCCCAGAGGACACGGTGCGAGTGTTTGCTGCAGAGTTGGGATGTGCGCTTGGTGTGTATGCTATTACATTACTAATTAAATGAAAGATGTGAACCCTCATCCGTACTGTAAGCCTAACTTTTCCCTTCAGAAATCTTAATTAGCTCAAAGCGTCGTTTCCATAGTTATTTAACTGGAAGTAATTATCAGAGGTGGTCTTATTAAAAACAGATGAGCTCTCTAAGGATCTCCACCAGCAACACAGCAAAGTCAGGATGGTTCAGTTTGCCAGTACGAAGACATGGATTTGAAACCTGTTTGCTTACTAGTTGTTGTTTTTTTACAGGCTTTCTGCACGATTTTGGGGTGATCCACAGAGATGTGAAGGTAAAAACCAAAAAAATTGTACAATGACACAAAACCTATGTTAAGCACAGGCATCTAGATCATTTCAGGCAACACATATTCATATCAAGGTTTTTCACAGGACTCTCTGCAGTCCTCAGTCTTTTACATCATTGTGAAAGGAAATTTGTCCCACTGTTCTTTACAACTTTGTTTGAGTTTAATGATGTTTGTGGGAAGTTGTTCACAGCAGCTCTCTTAAGGTCCCACCACCTTGGACATTGACATTGCTCATTGGTTCTTTTTTTTTCAGCCATTCTGCTGTAGATTTGCTGTAAGACATGTGGTCTCACATTTGTGTCTAGAATACTTTGGTATACAGATGAATTCATTATTGATTCAATAACTACAAAACAAGCCCAAATCAGCCCTCTGTCACCGCAGTGTTTGACAGTTGATATTTTACAGCTGATATTCCACTTCGGTCACTCCAGGCATTGTTTGAGAAATCTTGAAAGCTGAGAAAGCGTTGTTTTGATGGAATTTTGCAAAACTAAGCAATGCTTCTTTATTTTAGAGAAGAAGCTTTTTCCTAGCAATCCTTCCAAATACTTGTTCAGTTATTTTCTAAGTGTGCTGTCATTAACTTTAACATTTAACATACTAACTGAGGCCTGTAGAGTCTGAAATGGGTTTTTGGGAAATTCTCCGAGCATTGCATATCAGCTAATCAAGTGCACTTGATTATCAGGCTGTTACTTAGCTGCTTCATTCCCATGGATGGAGTAAGGTATCCATAGGAATACCATAGGCTAGAATAAAGGATATCAAATGCTGCAAGCCTAACATTTATCATGAAGAGTTTTTGTCTTAACTCTGAAACCTTTCCAGCTGGATGTCCTACTTTTGCGTCTCATATAAGAACAGCAAGCTCAGCTTCCTTTTCCATCATGCACACGTACAAAGGCTGTTTTTGGTTTTGTAAGGCTGAATACTGAATACTTACTAAAAAGTTTCTAAACTGCTCATTCCTGTTTTTTAGTCAATGCATGAACACAACAATGTGTACAATGCATTAAAAATGTTTAAATTGCCACAAAATATTTTATTGAAGTAGAATTTGTTTGATACTTTGTGTTTTTATCAGATACCGTATTTAGAGTTTTGTTTTGTTTTAATATTTTGTTACAGGCTACAGGTTTCCTTTCATCAGTGTTTCGCAGTAATCCGATGGCAGACACGGTGTGTGGCATAAGAATTCAGTGCAAGAGTGTAATCTCATCCACCTATTTATTTATTTTGCTCTGTTGTTGCAGATGGAAAATATCCTGCTGACAGACAATGGTAAGTAAATCTTGTCCCCAGCAGAGAGCAGCATAGCTTTGGTATGAGGGAAAAGCACAGAAGCTTCTAGAAAACAGAGCTGTGCACGTCTATCAATCAATACCTATCACTGCAAACTATGAGGGAGCATTATGATACAAATAAAAATCCAGCCTGTGTCAGTTAAAAAAAAAAATAGCCTGGGATTTCATACTCATCATAACATAGAGAAAATGATCTTTTCTAGGACACATCCGGCTAGCTGACTTTGGTTTGTCTCGTCGCCTGGAGAGAGGGGGAAGAGCCTTTACCATCTGTGGAACCATCCAATATATGGGTGAGGAAAACATCCACTCTTAACCTCCCCTGCAGCTCATCCCACCACAGCTGCAGATGCTGGGATTTGGAAGCATTTAGAGCGTATCTAATTATGTTTTACTGGGAGGTGAATTTATGAATGGAAAAACATTGTGAGGGTTCTCTGTCCTCTGCAGCTCCTGAGGTGCTGAGTGGTGGGCCCTACAACCATGCAGCTGATTGGTGGTCACTGGGAATTCTGCTTTTCTCACTGGCTACTGGGAAGGTTAGCTATTGTTGCCTGTTTGCACGGTCAGCAGTTCGATTAATCTCTCAGTGACACATGAGCATGAAAGACTGTGTTCATTTAATGTTCTGGCATGCTGAAGTATTAATCTATCAAAGTAGCAAAAGATGAATCATCCCCTGAATTTTCCCTCTGTCAGTTCCCCGTGGCTCCTGAACCAGACCACTGCAGCATGTTGAGGAAAGTGAGGAGCTTCCCCTATGAGATGCCCCTCAGCCTCAGCTCCCCACTGGCCTTGCTAATAACAGAGGTAATCATTTATTGTATATCTGCTAAGCAGCGAGCCAGTTGAACGGTCAGATCATCATCTGCACATTTTCCTGTCCAGCTTTTATGCAAGACTCCCTCGCGTCGCTTGAGGACGCTTGATCGTTTCCAGCGGCAAACCTTCTTCCGCGGATCAACCTTTGACCTCGACCTACTGCAGCGTCAGCCCATGGAGGTAACAGACGAGACGTCTGAATGTCCTCGGTTTGGTTGTTTCCTCTGTAAGCTGAAGCATGAGTCTTGACTTCTCCTCTCTGTTGCTGTCAGGTGATTCTGGAGCTGCGGGAGAGACCGGACCGAGCGGCCAAAGCTCGACGAGGCCTCACTTTGTCCCTACAGCCTCTCAAAGGCTTCGACTACGACTCGCTCCTCAGCCCACCCGCCACGCCACACTCGCAGCAGGATCCCAGCGCAAACACTCACACAGCTGTACCGCTGCCTGGCCCAGCACTCCCACTGCATCCTGCTCAGGAAAAAGGTCCACGCAGAGAAGTGTTTGTTTGACAGACACTGAGTTTACAGTGTAAAGGCACACTTGTGCACATTTGTTCACCCTTGAATTGGTGCGCCTTTAAAAATTTTCTAAACTTTAAAATTACTGACTTAATGGAAATCACCTTTTTTTTTTTTTTTTCTCCACACATATTTCAATGACTTTTATGTTTTGTGACGTGCTTAATACAAGTTATTCTTCCTTTATGTGTTTGCCTTTCTCCGCTGCACAGTTTCTTGCACACTTGTTTGCCCAACAGTTGTGCAAGAAAGATTGCACTGTTGTGCATCCACTTTCCAGTAAACCATCATGGCTGCCGTGTTAATACATAGTGGACAAATGCTGTGAAATTTACCCCTTGTGGAAATGTCATGCTTGTTGATCATAATATTATAGATCATAATATTTTTTTCTTTTTTGTTTTAAGTGTGCAAACCATAGTTATCCTTTCAGCTAGGTTAGTTGATTTCAAAATCTCTGCTGTTATTTTCATGTTGCAAGATGTTGCAGTTATTTTAGCAGAAGCGGATGGAAGACTCGTTGCCTCAATCTGTGCAACTTTTACTTTGAAACATAGTCTGTACCTTTGCTCATGCCACGATCTGACCTTTCCCAAACCTGACCTTGGCTACATCATCTCCTCGAGCAAGTGACACAGTATCAGGTTCAAATGTGTATGCCTTCAACACCTTATTTAGCTTCATCATTTATAACCTACGTCTCAGGGGAGCGCTTGGTGGTTTTCCCATTCAGCCTTGATTTTTGACTCCAAGAGCTGTACAAAAGTGTGCAGATCAGAGCTGGGACTGGAACAGCAGTACCGTTTACCTCCACTTAACATTTTGATCGATACAGGGCTTTTTCTACGGTCTGTGGATGTGGTAAGCCCTTGCCAGTGATCTCACCTTTATGCACTTACCTGCTCATCTGATTATAGTGTAATTTATTTATTTATTTATTTTTGTAAAGTATGCCCTAATGTGTGCCCAGAATGCCTCGTGTGTGATCCTTGACCTTTCTTTATTTCTGGTCACCGAATGCTGATGTGTATATATTCCTGTTTATAAAGTTTATATGACTTTTTTTTTAATACTCTTTGATGTTTGATATGTTATGTTATGATGTATTTTTGTAATTGCCATGTAGCACAGATGGAATATTAAACTCTGACTGTACAAAGTTCTGCTGGTTTGTTCTGTCAGGGTGGAACCTGTTGAAGTTCAAACCAAGCATCAAAATGAGGAAGAAAGTTATTAAAGTGACTTTGAACGTGGTGTGGTTGGTGGTGCTAGACGTGCTGGTCTGAGTAATTTGGAAACTGCTGATCTGCTGGGACTTTTCCACACAGCCATCTCTACGTTTTACAGAAAAATGAGAAAATATCCAATGAGCGGCACTTCTCTGGGGTAAAAATGCAGTGTTGACATCAGACCTGACGGGATGGCATTGGCAACTCAAATAACCACTCATTACAACCAAAGTATGCAGAAGAGCATCTCTGAACGCACAACACACTGAACCTTGAAGCGGATGGGCAGAAGACACACCATGTGCTAGCAAAAGAAAAATTAGTACCAACTGAGCATCATTTAAACAGCCCAGCCTAGCTGAGCATTGACTCTGACAGTGTCCATCCCTCTATGACCACAAAATAGAAAGTTGGCATTAGCACCAACAGTGTCATCTTTACACAAAGTGAGAAGAAAGAAACAACACACATGTACAAAATGCACTATAAATGGAGCATGTATATTAGGCCACAACTAAAATAGAGGTATGCGGGCAAATCACCAAGTGCAGATCTGCATTTGACCAGGGGGAGCTCAGCATCTCAGAAAAACTTATGAAAACAAATTCCTTTTAAGGTCATATTATTGTTAATGCTCAATTCAAATGCCTTACAGAAACCTCTCAACAAATTACATTACCGAAGTATCAGAACATACCATAAACAATAATATGAATTGAAATCTAACATATGTGAAAGTCATAAAAGTTCACTCAGCTTTGTCTATAACTAGGCCGCAAAACATGAGTATTAATCATTTTCAGAGGTTATTTAGCACTAGGACGAAAAAAGACTTACCAAATACAGAGTATATTTAATTAAAGTAAATTATTTTTATCTTATTGAACAGTTTGCACTGTAGGAGGCGAAGTTCCGCCTTTGTTCACAATCGCTTTGTCAATTTTACCATCATCATCTATAAATACCTTGGTACTTTTAGAAAACAGAGGACAAACTGTCTCCACAAAGAAGAAAAAAAGATGCACAATCACTCTGGAGCTCTGCGGCGCATGCGCCCCGTCGCTTCGTGCCGTGACGCCTGGTTTAAGCTCCGCCCAGGCTTTCTAAAAGGTCACGTCGCGCTGCAGCAGTGAAACAGGAGACCGTTCCGCATCCTCTGCGCACACCTCACTTGATCTCTATCAGCAGGTAAGAGTCACCTCATCCAAAAATTGTTTAAATTTTAAACGTTTATTGTGTGTTACTGAGCGCGTCAGCCATGATGGCTGTCATTCTGATGGTGATGCGGATGTGATGCTGTTGACTGAACCTACAGCTAGCTGTATCTTCCAAAAGCTAGCCTGTTAGCCATAAATGAACAAACAGCGTCATTAGCTGTATCACTGATGCTATGTCATCTCAATTTGACAGACAACTCCTAAAAGTCTATCACCTTCTCAAAAACAGTCGTTTTAGAGTTGCGCATTTCGGCCCCATCATCGAAGTACGCAACAGGAAGGGCGCAGAAGTGATGACCTTCAAGGATGGAAGTGGAGGAGACGAGCCTGTTGCGCCTTCCTTCGCTTCAGATCGACGCTATCAGTTTTTACATGTGCTTGATTATGCGTGATTTGTCGGGTACAAACGTGGGTGGCAGCGGTGATGGGTGAGGGCTGTGACGAGGTTGTTTCCCGTCAGGGTGTAGCTGTCCCGAAGCACGTAGACATCGAGAGGCGGAGCCGCAGAGTACGTGAAAAAGCTACACGTGTTAATGAAGTCATATAGCGGCCTGAAAAAAAAAAAAAAAAAAAAAAAAAAAAAAAAATATATATATATATATATATATATATATATATATATATATATATATATATATATATATATATATATATATATATATATATATATATATATATATATATATGCTAGTTTTGTAGAAAAGTGGCGTAAAATTAACCAACTTAAGCAAATTAGTTCAGAATGTAAAATAAATACTAATATCAACAATAATCATGATAATATATAACAAATATGTTTTAGCCCTTATCACGTGGGGATGTAATTGATGAGGGTTGGATTGCAGAAGTGTTTATAATTAAAAAAACAAAACAAACGGCAGTTTCCACTTAGTAATTATATTTTTTACTATTCTCTTGCATTATTAACGAGTGTAATTCTTAAATAAGTGTTTTCATTGTTGATTTGTACGCTACTACTTCACGTGTAAAATGAATTTTAAAAAAAAAACAAATGAGGCAATGGATCAATGAACAAATCGAAACCCTTAATCAATAACTGCTGTTGCTAAATAATTCTCCATTGATAAACTAATAGTTTCCAGTCCAGAAAGTATTTTTACAATCATACACCAGGTGTTCTTAATTATGAGTGGTTTCCTTACTGACGTTTGTTATGGACATGTTTCTGAAGTCTAACCTGCACATTTTCATCAATGTCCACCTTTCTTTGAACTGCAACACCCTCGCAGCCTCGAGGTCTGTAATAGGCTCCCATTGAGCTGCATGGGTAACAGTGCTCCTGCTACCGCTGCAGCATCAAGGCCTGAAGATAGATGCGACGCCAAGGCCAGAGGCCCGTCTGGTAACAAAGCACAGCACTGAAAGCAGGCTTTTTATTTTAGTGCTGTCCTGCAGGAGCCATTTCATCGCAAAGCTCATGCAACTTGAAAATAGAATTAAAAAAAAAAAAAAAAAAAAAAGTGGCACCCTCCAGAGGGTTCTGATGATCTAGACAAAACGGCAAAAAAATCCTCATCCTCCCCCTACATGCTTATGAACATAGGCAGTAAATCTAGCATGCAAGCTCAAGACCTTGTAGTTGAATGCTTGCAGCAATGCTTAAAAGAAGACCAGCTGCAGCGTGATGGCTGTAAATGTGGACTCTGATGTTTTTCTTGTATTTGTGATTTCTCACTGCATGCCGGGCTGCTCCTGTTTTAAGGTGAGAAGCATTGGATGGCCCCTCTGTTTGTTTTTGTTTTTTCTTCTGTTAACCTGAAATTCAATCGAAATCAGACAGCATCACAGTTAAATCAGCCTGGTACAAATCTAGATGTGTCATTTTCCATCTAACAACAACTAAAGAGCGTGTGTGTGTGTGAGTCCGGTCTTCTTGTTTTTTCAAGTGGTTCTCTGTGACTCAGCAGGGAGTTGATCTTCATGTCGCATTGCAGAAGTGTTGTTGAAGCAGACCACTTCAACAGGCTGGATCAAAGATCAGAAAATATAGAGAGCTGGGCTACGTGTCATGAAAGCCTGCATATGCAGTCTACTCACAACAGTGAACCAGCTTTAAACTGTTCAGTCATATCACTTCAGGCTTATCAGTTTTTAGTGATGGTATGGTTTTGTTTTGGGGGTTTTTGGGTTTTTTTGTTTATTTTTTGTTTTTTATTCTTTTGAGCTGCTTTAGCCACACAGGAAATTGATCAGGAATCGATGAAGAATCTGACCTCCAAGCAGAATTTCTAATTGCAGTTACCAAATCAATAAATCTCACGAATGACAATCAATAGGATGCACTCGAATTTACTACACACACGCCCGTTCAACTATCTTATTGAGGACCTTCATTGACATAATGGTTTCCCTAACCGTTAAAAATGAATGCCTCAACCGAACCCTTATCCTAAACCTAACCATAACCTAATTGTAACCCTGACACTAAAACCACATTTTGAGCCTCAAAAAGGCCTTCAAACTTGTGAGGACCAGTGTGTGTGTCCTCACAAGTGACTGTTGGTTCTTACAAGTATAGTAGAATGCAGCTTTCGGTCCTCACAAAGATGGCTAAACAGGAACACGAACACACACAAACAGCCTTAGAACCTTGTGCACATAATTTATAAAATATTTGAAAGCCGCATTAGATAAATGTCCTTGGCCACTGGGGCAACATGATCACTGAACAGTGTATGTTATTGGTAACTTTATGTGTATGTGACTGTCTGGAAGATAACGGTTATCACCAGTGTTGATGATAACGCTACTGGAAGGTCTCTACTTGATTCTGATAGCGCTTACGCTGCTCTAGTTTTAGCTTCCTATTTTTTTTTTTTTTTTTTTTTTTTTTTTTTTTGGAAACACAGGAAGATCTTTTTAACCCTGGAGAACCCATGGGGTCAAATTTGACCCCATGGTTTCCCTAGTAAACCAATGGGGACGGATCTGACTCCATGGGTTCTCCAGGGTTAAAGAGTTCTTAGCCTAATACTGTAGCTCAGGGTAGTCAATACAAATGAAGACGCAGGTTCACCCAATTGTAATGTCCTGCAGTTTTTATAGGATGTGCTATAGTTTCTTTAAATCTGCTACAGTTGGGTAGTTGAGGCTTCTACCGAACTCAAAAAAATTTCTGTATTTTAATATTAACTCAAAAAACAAAACAAAATGGTTTCAAATAATCACTTGACTTCATGAATAGATCATGAAGCTAAAGGAATATGCAAAGCAGAAATATTTAAACTCAAACACCAATGAAAAGCCTTCCTTTTAATTCTCTTGATCAGGCCATTTCCCTAACATCCTATGCTCTGAATAATGGACTTTTTTTTTTTTTTTTTTTTTTTGTCTTTTTAACCTTTTGGGCTTGTTTGTTTTAAGTGTGTCACATCTGTGGTGCAAGGCCCTGCAGTGGTGCTTGTGTGGCACAGAGTGAGGTAGTTGTCTTTGTTCTAATGGCCTCCTCTGGGACTGTTTCCTGGAGACGTTCAAGAAGCAAACCCAAAAATGGAAAACATAAGATTAGTACCTCCTTTGGCTGTGAGTAACATAAGCTGAGTTGTCATCACCTGATTATGTCTAAAGCAGTTCAGCCACAGCCTTCTGACAATCTCCCATTTTTTGATTTGGGAGCCATCGTAGATTAAGAGAGACAGAAGGATAATCCTATGTGACAAATATTTTCCCAGGTTACTTTACCAAAGAGAGAAATGTCCTTGACACCACACACTCTCTCTCTGTGGTTGTTGCATTGATGCATAGTAGTGATTCTAAAACTTTATACTTGCACATTTAGCCAATATCTTTTTTTTTTTTTTTTTTTTTTTAAAGCTAATAACCCTCCAAGCATAAACTCTAGTGCACTACTACCAAACTTGCCCCAGCTGATAATGTGCTAGAGTCCTGCCTCATATTGTTCTTTTAAGGGGGTTGTATTAATTTGTGTATGCAATTCCCTATGGACGGTGTAAAAAGACAGGGTTTCACCCATTGCAAACGTGCTCCTGTGCACTCGTCCAAAATCCCGGATGCATGTCCCTGGTTGCGGATGACCTATGTGTCAGTTTAATGCCGATTGGTTGACACGTGGCGACATTCACAGGGACTGGGAGAAGCACAGGCAGTGACTGTGGTGGTCACTTCTCAATGTGTTTGACACTTTGTTTCACTTCAGCTCTTTTCATGTTGTAACTTCCCTCTACTCTGTCCTGAGCTGATGGACCAATAACAGAATAACCAGGAGTAGCCCGCAGACCAGTTATACTACATAGTTGTGTAGTATACTGGTACACTCCCTCCACCGACGCTCTCTGTGGGTAAGCAGGCCTCCATAGGCTGCTGGGGCTGAGCCGTGATTTCAGCGTAAGCCTCCAGTCAATGTAAAGTTGTCATCTTTAGTAATTTTCCGTTATATTTTTTTTTTTTTTTTTTTTTTTTTGTCCAGTTGTTGCATAAACTGTAGATTTCCTATTGAGTTAGCTTGTTGTGCAATGTTTCCTTAGCGAAACTCCACCACGGTGGAGTCGTACTGCTTCACAAAGGAGGGCAGGTATTTGCTGAGCATGGTTTTTGGCTGGTACAGACAGTGGAGCAGAGCTGAGGGCACACATGCCTGTGCCCTTAGGTTGGCTTTTATCACGTGTAAATACTTCCTTTTATTCACTGGAGATGTGAAGTATGCAGCTTGTACCCCTGCTGAAGCTATTCTCCTCGGGGACACGATATGCCCTGCAGGCCTGGCCGTGTGAGTGTGTGTGATAAGAGTTGCACACTGATTTCATTGAGAGGCCTGTGTGTACTGTAAAGGTTATATCATAGCTTTAAGCTGAGGATTAACACAGAGGGTACAGGGAGTATATCAGACGGTGTGCTCTCACAATAAACCAGCCTCCCTGACTTTATCATTAAGCTGTATTACAGCCTCCTATGAATGTGTGCCTTTACAATATACTGACAATTCCAGCTTTTAGTTGACACTGCTTGCTGTGGAGGAACATTTAGTAGAATAAATGAATAGTCTATCGAATTCTCCAATGGATGACCTGCTATTGTGGCCCACACCCGGCAGCGTTGTGCACAAAGCTACAGCCTTGTGTTCAGCGGGAGCGCCTCGGATACCAATATAGCCAAACAGACAAGTCACAGCTTGTTCTCAGGCACACAGTGCATTAGCTGGAGTGAGAACGGAAATTTACAAATCCTTGATGCACTCATATCGCATGGCTCCAGTAGAAATAATTTGTAGTCTGAGAACAGCAGCGCTTAAATGGATGCGTGACGTGTCACTCCAGGCGAAGAACTAAAGGTGTAACTGGCAGAGAGGTGTATAATGACAGAGGAAAACAAAGAGTGTTGCTGAGGAGGGGGAAACGAGCCGTGTTGCATCCAGGCCTGCAGCTATAATGAGGACTGGCAGCAGAGTCTATAGGAGCGTTATTACACAACCCCTTCCCCCTCCCTCCATCCGTCTGGTGTGGTTCACATGGGGGAGGTGAGGGGTTACGTAACTGCTAATTTATGGAAGAGTGAGGAAGGGAAAGGGGAATTAAATAATCTGGTTTGAAGGCTGTTTATGGAGTTTGGTCACTGCCACCAAGCTTTCTGTTTTTAATGACTGACACCAGATGATGCATGAAAATGAATGTCAACAAGATGGGGTGTTTGCTTCTAGTCACAATAAGTGATTTTACTGAATTACTTTTTTTCTATTTCCTTTTCTTTTTTCTCCCCCCCCCCCCTTCAACTCTCAGGAAACAGGAAATGTACTGCTCGCATCTTGCACACATGTCATGTTCTTGTATGGTGTGATTAAGTGCCATCGTGTAGGAGTTTGCCCATTTTCACCAATCTGGCTGCACTTAACTTAGAAAAGCTCATTGGTATAACAGTATAGTTGAGCTGCAGACAATGGAGACATTAAATGAGGCCAGCCCTGGGCAGTCATCCAGGTTTGCACATAGTGAAGCAGTATGTGTGTTTCGCTCTCTTTCAGCCACCATGACTCACCAGTATCCCGCACTGACCCCTGAGCAGAAGAAGGAGCTGCAGGACATTGCTCACAGGATAGTAGCTCCAGGCAAAGGCATCCTCGCAGCTGATGAGTCCACCGGTATGTGTTGGTGTGTCGGTGTTTCAGCAAAGGTGGCTGATTGAAACGCAACATTAAACATGGTTGAATACCAACATACAGTACACTGAACATGCAGTGAGTTGCATGTGAAATTAGAATTGCTGTGCGTTTATTTAAAGAGATCATAAAATAAAGATGCATGTTATTGTTTCTATAAGATTACTGCAAACAAGCAGTTTTAGTCTTCTGCTGTAGGCCATTTTATACTGTAAATGATGCTAAATAAATGGCATTTGTATCGTCTGTGTGTATTTTATTAAATCCATGTCCTTGTTTTTTGCTCTTTAGGCAGCATGGCAAAGCGTTTGAACCCCATTGGGGTCGAGAACACTGAGGAGAACAGGCGCCGCTACCGCCAGTTGCTCTTCACAGCCGACCAGCGCATCGACAGCTGTATCGGAGGTGTGATCTTCTTCCATGAAACCCTCTACCAGAACACTGACGATGGCGTCAACTTCGCCAAGCTCATCAAAGACCGCGGCATTGTCGTTGGCATCAAGGTAGGCAGGGGATTGCCGTTGCTGGGTAATCAGTTTACCCTGGTGCATTCTTGAAAATTAGTTTTAGCTCAGTTTCATTATGCTTCTGCTGCATTGCCTGGTTTGTGCCATTACGTGTTAGTTTACATAGTTTGTTGTGCTCAGAGTCTACCTTAAAACACAAGAGCCTGAGTGCTGAAAATCTCAACCTCCTTTTGTTTTGAATGTCATCATCACTTCGCTGTTGATATAATGCAGTCAAGTGACTCAGCTTAGCAGGCAGTGTAAACCCTCATCGTTTAGCAGGTAAAACCTGAAAGGTGTTCCTTTTTTTTCTTAAACCAAAAAAAACCACGCTTTCAGTGTGTTTACATACACTCAGACCCACACATAACAGCAGATCATGTTGTTAGGACCAACTGGGCTAAAGTTATTTCAGGTCAAATTCAGAACATTTTCTGTTTGTCTTTACAGGTTGACAAGGGTGTTGTACCCCTCGCTGGAACAAATGGAGAGACCACCACTCAGGGTAGGAGACAGTAGACACACAAGTTTGAGAACTGAAATGAACTTCACGGAAGCCCTGTGTGTTTCTCATGGCTGGTTCTGTGCGTTGTTTGAGTGCAGGTCTGGATGGGCTGTCCGAGCGATGCGCGCAGTATAAGAAGGACGGCGCAGATTTCGCCAAGTGGCGTTGTGTGCTGAAGATCAGCGAAACCACGCCGTCTGAGCTGGCCATCTTTGAGAACGCCAACGTGCTGGCACGATATGCTAGCATCTGCCAACAGGTTAGTGTGGTACTATAGAGGATTCCTTTCCTTTTTTTGGAAAGGACACTAGTGATCATCAAATGATAGTATTGTATATTTCTAAAATACTGGTGTTAAATTTACACTCTGTAATCTCTTTCAGAATGGTATTGTTCCAATTGTGGAGCCTGAGATCCTTCCCGATGGAGATCATGACCTGAAGCGTTGCCAGTACGTCACCGAGAAGGTAACATGTTGCAGAATGTGGAACTCTGCCACCTTTATCTGTTCTGGAGAGTTCAAGTTTGGACTTGCGTGCTATCGTTTGTCTCCTGCTGTTAGGTCCTTGCTGCAGTGTACAAGGCTCTGTCGGACCACCACGTGTACCTCGAGGGGACACTGCTGAAGCCCAACATGGTCACAGCTGGACACTCCTGCCCAACTAAGTACAGCAGTGAAGAAATCGCCATGGCTACTGTTACTGCTCTGCGCCGCACAGTGCCTCCTGCTGTCCCAGGCAAGATACTTGTGTATATAATAGGAAAAATTCAGGGAGTGGGACAGTATCTGTGTGCAACAGCAGGGCTCCAAGTGACTTAATAGAGCAGCATATTTAAAAGTTAAACCATTATATGTTATCATGGATAAACTGCTAGCTGAAACATGCTTTTGTGAATGTATAAAATCAGTTAGATCATCCCTTGGAATTTGGATGAGTTGACTAGTAAATTGGCAGTCTTGGCATTTTTCAGATTGCTTTGATTTCCTAATAGTAATACTTAAATCTCTAGATTCTTTCACTCGTTTATATCTACCTGCAGAGTGCAAACATGCAGGAAAAGATGCTTTCGAAAACCTTTAAAATCTTCCTCGACATCAGGTATGAGCAGATCGGTAACTCGTGTTTCTTTTGTATAAACAGGGGTGACATTCTTGTCTGGTGGCCAGTCTGAGGAAGAGGCCAGCGTGAACCTTAATGCCATTAACAACTGCCCACTCCCCAAGCCCTGGGCCCTGACTTTCTCCTACGGCCGTGCCCTGCAGGCCTCAGCTCTTAACGCCTGGAAAGGACAGCTGAACAACGAGAAGGCCGCCACCGAGGAGTTCGTCAAGCGCGCCGAGGTCAGACCACAGGAAGGGACATCAGATGTGTCCTTTGTACTGCTAATTTAAAAAAGCAAAACTTTCTTTGCTCTTTTGCTTATGTCTGTTTTGTTTTTTTTCTTCTCCAGGCTAACGGTCTGGCTGCACTCGGCAAGTACGAGTCTTCCGGAAGTGGCACCGCCGCAGCCCAGTCCCTCTACGTGGCTAATCACGCCTATTAAACAGCAAACTACCACGTTGAGCTGTGGCATAGTTATAGTCTTCTATCTGCTCTGTCTCCCCTCTTCACTCCTCCATCAATCACAGGCCTGTGCTGTCTGCTTTACTTTAGAGTTCTTAAATTTACATTATTAGATATGTGTATTTGAAACCATCATGTGACATCACAGTACAAAAGGAAACAGACATGGGTCATCTGTCTTTTTTTTTTTTTTTTTTTTTTTAATTCCCCCCAGTTTCAACAAATGGTTAGTTTTGAGACAATTTGAAGTTAAACAGTTGGAGGATAATCAAAAATGTTTAGTCAGTATTCATTCCACATTCCTTCTTTCACGCAGCTGTCTCTGCCCACTTCACACAAAATATCAAATCACTCCCAAGCAGGCCAGATCAGCATGTTTGTGTCAGTGTTTCGCTTCTGTCAGAACGGCATTTGTTCATTGTTGAAACGCTCTACTAACATCCGCACTGACACCAAGTGGGACCAACTGCTTATTAGTGGCATCAGAACATGCGTTAAGGAGCAAGATGGCAGACGAGGTGAAAATGTTGAGCCGAGTTGATCTTTTGAACAAAAGTGTGGAGTGCTCTGTTGTGCTTTCAGACAGATGTATATCTAGTAGATGTTAGCAGGCACATTATACTGTAATAAGCCACTACACACCAGGATTCTTCCTTTTTTTTTTTTTTTTTTTTTTTTTTTCTTTTTTTTTTTGTTCTTGTGCTCCTTATCACCATTATTGAATTTTAAAACAAACAACCATCTTGTGTGTCTGTTCATTAGCTTAACATTACATGCAGTAATCGATGTATTCAGTTGTGTGAAGGTGTCAATATTATGTGATGCTAGTGTGTCATCCTCCCACCTGATTTCCCCCCTGCCTGCCCTACCGAACGACCAGACTAGTTTCTATCGACATTCACATCCAATGGACCAATGGCGTGGGGTCAGCAGCGGGGAAACGGTCGCTGCTGTGTTGGAGTACTGTGCCGTTTGTGGTCTTAATATTGTTCTTTAAGCACTTGGTGTGTCAAATAGTGGAGAAAAATAAACTAAAACCTTAAAACATCAGATGCTTTTGTGTGATGGAATTTTCTACACCTGTCCTGATACTGGTGATGACAGAGTTATACATGTTAGTCAAATATTGCTACTTTATTATTTAGAATCTTTACTGCCTCTACATTTTAGAAATCAATGTTGAGTATTTAATTATATTTAGTTGGCTGATATCATTACCTTTACACAATCAGCTTATTGTGATTTGAAATTAAATGGCCAACACTAATCTGCATATTTAAACTTTATTTTCAGTTTCCTGGAGGTGTATATATGCCTACATGCACCCCCTTTCTGAGTCAAAGTCATGTGTTTTGCGCTCAATCTTGCAGATTGGATAGACAGTCGCATGGAAGCAGCTCAGGGTGTGTAGGCATGACCTGCTGAAGTTAAAGCTAAAGATCAGAATGTAACACGTAGGATATTACTTTGGTCAGGGTTTACGGAAACTGGTCCAAAAAAAGGGAAAAAATATCCAGTGAGCAGTATTTCTCTGGATGATAATGCTTTGATGGCAGAGGTGACTGGCCAGACTGCTTTGAGCTGATAGAGAGGCAGCAGTAACTCAAATAACCACTCAATAGCTAAGATAAGATAAAACTTTATTAATCCCTCGGGTGGGTTCCTCTGGGAAATTCGGTTTCCAAAAGCACAGCACCGACAGAAGTTACAGTTACAGAATATTATATATATATATATATATATATATATATATATATATATATATATATATATATATATATATATGTATATATACATACACACACATATAAATACAGAGACAAATATAAATAAAATATACGAAGGGGATAAATAGAATAAATAGGAATAAAAATAAAAATACAAGTGAATTGCACATTTCAAGTATTGAGGTCTATTGCACCATTGACTAAGATATGCAGAAGAGCATCTATGAATGCACTACACATCATGTGGCTTAAAGGAGATGTGCTACCGCAGCAGAAGACCACACCAGCTAAAATTTCTTTCAGTGGACAGTGAGTCTGTGTGAATTTATAAAGCCTTTTTAAAAACAACTACGGGGTCTGCTTCACCAAATGTAAAAGACAAACTTGGGCCAAAAGGTAAAAAATATAGAAAATCGCTCCACAATTTTGCAGCTGCAACTTCGAAAGCCCCGTCACCTCTTGAGTTTATGTTGTGTCTTTGGAACCAGCAAAAGTCTCTGGTCTGCTGACCTGAGAACGAGGTGGGACATAAGAGTGCAATAGCTCAGACAGATAAAATTATGTAGAATCATTAAGAGACTTAAAGACAAATAAAAGGATTTTTAAAATGGATTCGTAAACTAACTGGAAGCTAAAATTGGAGTGATGTGCTCTTGCATCCTTGCACCAGAAAAAAATCGAGCGGCGCTGTAGGTGACCAACTGGCCTGGCCAATTCCAATGAAAAGTGCATTGCAGTAATTGACACAAGAGGTTTTAAAACAGAAGTATTAATGTTTCAAGGTTGGACTAGAGTGGCTTGACCTTTGGCAGTCATCTCAACTGGAAAAAGCAGGCTTTTGCTACAGTGTTCACATAAGCTTTGAGCTTTAGAGAAGGATCCATTTTCACTCCTAAATTAGTGATAATGGATTTCTCATTTGGGGCCAATGAGGAAAGGTCAATACAGGGGCTGCTGCTGGTGCCGCTGAATCTAAACAACGTGACTTCTATCTTGTTCTCATTAAAATTCAAGTGATTTATCACCATCCATCTCCTGATGTCAATAAGGCCGTCATGGAGAGGCAGGACAGAGCATTCAGTCGTGTGCTAACATGAGGTCTAAAGTGTACCTTATGTTGGGTCCAAGCTGTGTATCACCATTTTCACTAGCATTACTGATGCTACCAGTTTCTTAAAATTATTTAGATGAAATATGCACTTTATGAAAGGGTATCTGTGGTGTCCAGTAGAGTCCAAGGGTCACCACACAAATCACCCAAATTTAACAAAGCTGACCTAAAAGTAATGAGGTCACCTGTTTAACACCAGGACCAGCTGGACAAATCAGAGCAGGGTAAATACATAACTGAGAGAGCAGCTGTTTCCTCCCTTATTGCCTATTCTGGGTGTCCTTGAGCACCCTGGCTAACTTCCATATATCATCCCAGGGTTATCAGATCAGATTTGGGTTTTACTGGACAGCTTGAGGAAGATGGCAGTGATGCAGGTGGATGTCCCTCTAGTGTCCTTACCTGACAGAACGACCACAATATGTGCATCTTCGGTGTCTGACAAGTGGTCATCAACACCAGGGCACCACAAGGAACTGTCCTCTCCCTTTTTCTATTCACCCTCTACACCACGGACTTCAGCCACTGCACAGAGACCTGGTATCTTCATCAGTTTTATAATGAGTCTGTGGTGGTTGGATGCAATAGCGAGAGTGATGAGATAGAGTACAGGGCTGTGGTGGACTTGTTTTTCCACATGTTGCGGGCATGCTGCTGGGGCAGCAGACTAAGGATCATATGTGTTAATTGTGTAAATAACACTAAGCATACTCACTTTTGTTGGTTGCTCAAGGAATTTATGCATTCACAAAGATGAATTGAGCCTGTCGTAATTAAAGCTACCACAGATGGCGCTGAATACCCACATTTATCACAGTGTGTTTGTGCGTTTAATTCTTTTACAGGTTGCGCCGACGGTCATTTTCACTCCTGCAATCCTTTGCACAACAACGTACAGCCCTAACACCTTTTTAGAACTATACGGGCAGACAGATGTCTATGCAAATATTTGATCCTATTTAATTTAATGTAAGCTATCTGTATGAACCACGGTTCTGTTTTCGTCCTCACGCGAAGAACCGCTTAGATACGTTTAAAAATTGGTCATGTGATCGGTGCTGCTGGCTGCTTGGCATCCACGAGTGCTCCCTCCCAGTTCATTGGAAGAAATGGCTATCACGGAAGTGGGTGAGTAGATTCGTAACTGAAATGAGTGTAAATGATTTAATTCTTATTAAGTGTTTCATTTTCATTGGTTTACGTTAGATTTATTAAACATGAACCTTTGTACAGAGTGCAACCATAGCGGACTAACAGGAGCCGTTTTCTCCATGTTATGACCCTTTGAAGCTAATGGCTAGCTAGCCCCAGTTGCAGGGGTGATGCCCTGCCACTGCAAGAACACCTGCTGTTTACTACATGATTTGTTTTTGTTTTGTGTTTTTAAATATATTTTTTTAATTAAAGGAATACTTACGATAGTAAAGCTTCCACAAAGGGCAGTAATATGCCTAATGTTTACACTGAGCCTCGTTTACAACCATGTAAGACACTGTAGTTGATGCAGCATGATAGACACAAATGTCTTACTCAGTCAGTGGTCACCAGTCTGGACATATCGAGGGTACGTAGGGGTCAAGGATTGGGATAAAATCCTCTGTCATAATATACAGTCACCGGATATTTTATTAGGTACACCGTGAGACTACTGAGTTCGATCCCACACTGTAGTCACAAAGGGGTGGACATGGTCAGCAAGAAAACTCAAGTATGGTATTTAAACGAGGCTCAGTTGGTGCTAAGGGGCCAAGAGCATATCCCCCACACCAGTTACACCACCAGATGCCTGTACTGTTGATACAAGACAAGGTGGATCCCTACCTTTATGCTGTTGATGTCAAATTGTGACTAAAAAAGTGGCCAGTGAGTGCGTGTAACCTATTTTAAAATATTATATTTAACATATTGTTCAATGATTTCCAGAAGCAAAAAAAAAAACAACCCCAAAACTATTTCATTTTTTAACAATTGAGTATTTTTAGTTTAAACACCATGGTAAACTCTGATTATGTTTGCTGGTGCTTATATAAATGATCTGATTTTGTTTTAGCCTGAATCCCAAGTTAGGTTTGAATGTCGGCATTTAGAGCTGAAATAATTGGTCAGTTATCTGTTTAAATGAAGTTTTACTGCAGTTATTTTGGTAATAGATCGATTGTTACAGTTAGTCATTTTAATGTGAAACAGTGTTTATTTTAACTAAGCTGTTATTTAATTTAAAATGGGTGTATTTCAAATGTATACTTTAATTTCTACTGTACTCCATTTTTAATTGATAGATAATTAGCAGATTTATCATCAGTGAAAATCTTTCAAACAACAATACTGTGTGTTTGTCTCCCAGAGCGTCGACGAGGTCAGCTTGCTGCTCTATCCATAGCAGCCGTTGTCATCATTGTGGGAGTCCCTTTGTGGTGGCGAACAACTGAGACATACCGTGCCTGGTTACCTGTCAGTCAGATCAAAGATCTGGCTAAACTGCAGGTTTTTTAGTGTTTCCATTTATCTCTCATGCCTTGTAGTTGATTGATCTTCCTTGTGTAATACATTCTTATCTCTACGTTATTTCTTATTTTGCAGCTGCACTTGAGCGCTGATGTCGAGGTTGTGTTTGCACGCGGCACCGTCACGCCAGAACAGCAGAAAAAGGTCCCGTTGACGCAGACGCAGGATGAGGAACATACAGTGGATGGTGATTTGCTCATGCAGTTTATGATTCTGCGGTCACAGAATATGAAGCCTGCAAGGTCGTTTGACTCTCAAACTTTCTTTCCAGAGGACACAACATTGAGGTACAGGTATGAAACAAAGTACCGCACAGCTACAATCATGGAGGAAGATGCCCTGAAAAAGCCGACTGCTGCAGGTGAGCAGCAGCCTGTCAAATCCAACTTGTGGTACTTCAGATGTTGACATTTGACATTTTTTCTCAAAGAAAGCACAGCTGATAATCACGATAATTTTTCTGCTTTAGAAGCAGATCTGTCTCTGCACATGCTCAGTGAGAGTCCGTGCGGTTCTTTAGTTGTGTATGTGATCCCGGAGTCCTCTTCTTTGCTGCCTGAGGTAAAACTGAAGCTTTTTTATTGTATTTCATGAGTGTGATCACTCCATGCTAATTACTATTAGAAAAAAGGATAATGAAGAAAATATAATTTACTGTCACAGATTGTAAATAGAGTACCTTCTGCAGAGCTTGAAACACAATTAATTATTTGTTATATTCCAGGTAAGACAAAGATAATAAAGTATGCATTGCACCTTCATGCCTTTCAGGATGTGAATGTGTATATCGGTCAGCGAAGGACAGCCCTGGTGCGTATCAGCGCCCAGATGAGAGTGGGCAAGACACTAGAGCAATTGCTGGCTCAGTTGGAGCCCCAGATCAAGCAGGTGCTCCAAGTGATGTCTTTTAGCCACACTGACATCACTGTTGCACTCAGCGACAGAGTCCGTTTTAGACCTGGCAACAAAGAGAGCATTGCTGACAGCATGAGAGCCTTCAAATCTAGCCCAGGTTGGTAATTTGGCTCCAGGTTTAACTCTGAGAACACGTTTGTGTCTTTTCTTTGATTGTTCTTATCTTCCTGTCAGGTTATGAGATCACATTCAGTCTGCTAAACCCTGATCCAAAGTCACACCAGCTGCACTGGGACATTGAGGGTGCCGTGCAGACATACATCCAGCCTTTGCTTACAAAACTGTCCCCTCTGGCTAACTTTAGCATGGACTCTCAGGTGCTGTTAATGCACAGTCCCTATTATGACAAAGAAAAGATGCTCAATTATTGGAAGTTAAGGTTTACCTTTCCTTTTTTATAGACCTTGTACTACACCATGCTCGGAGTGACCCCACGCTTTGACAGCAGCTTCGAGGCTTACACGCTCAATGCTGACAGCCTTGCACATGTCATCAACCCGGTGGAGGCTAGACTTGGTAAAAGTCTGCTTTTTTAAATGATCATGGTTTAGCTTTTTCTGCTGTATTTAAATACAGTATGTTTTAATTCTTTTTTTTTTTTTGCGTTTGACTTCCAGGCTCTAATGCGGCATCTTCTAACCCTGTGTTAAATTTTTTGCTGTATGTCCCGGATATTCGTCATTCACCCCTTTACATCCACGATCACAGGAAACAGGAAGTCCCTTCCAATGCGTTTCACTCTCCACGGTGGGGTGGAATCATGGTAAGAAGAACGAAGAGCAACGCTGAGGGAGAGCTGCATGTTTATTTTGTTATGTTGGGTATTGTAACCTATATTTATCCATGTTTTTGCAGGTTTATAACGTGAATGGTTTCTATGGGTCGGAGACGGAGTTCCCTGTTCACGTCAACATTAACATGGCTAAAGTGATGGGAGTCTTCCTCGCCCAGCTTCGGTAAGTGTTAACCCGCAGTGCGGCAGTCGTTTTCTTTCCTCTCGACACAAAGTAACCTTCATGTGCCGTGTCCTGTCAGGTTGTTGCTGGGCGTGCAGTCATTAAGCCCCCCACCTGGCTTCCTCGTGGCACCGTGTGGTAGCACAGGACTAGCTGACTGGGAGCTGGATCGCCTCATGTGGAGTCGTAGTGTGGAAAACATTGCAACAGCAACCACCACCATCACCTCTCTGGCGCAGTTGCTGGACCAGATAGGCAACATTGTTATCAATGACAACATTGCACAGCAGGTAAGGTGAAGGTGTTTTAGTAGTTATGCGTTTGCTCCATGTAGCAAAATTGTGCATGTGCGTAGATTTCTTAACACATCTTAACTTTGATTCTGGAGATTTATGTCATTGTTTTGGTTTCTCAGTTTAAATTTAAAACTGTCATATGTGACTTTATTTTGTTGTTAAATACTTTGTTATTGTCAGTTAATCAACAATAAACAAGCTACTTCCTGCTCATCACCTGAAGACAAAAATCCAAAATTCATCCTTCTTTTAATAATTGTATTATTGTACTAGCGACATAGTAGTGAGGACGCAAACTAAAGTTAGTTAGTAAGCTTCTACTCTGAGGGGCTTCTGGTTCATTTGCACTGGCAGGTAACAAAGATTGGCCAGAAGAGCATCTGTTTAATGTAGTACAATCAGATCCTAGCTGGGGGAAGTCAGGAACAACATCAGCAATCTTACTACATAAGCTGAAATTAGAAACATAAAAAACAAAATCAGAAACTATTTCTGTTGTCACAGCCAGCTCAAAAAGTAAAAAAAACCCCAAAAAGCTCAATTAATCTCAGTGACTGCAACATATAAAGAGGATGCCACACCAGAGTTTGAATTTGTCAGCAATACTTATTTTATTTAAACAGAATGAAGGTCTGGAGGCCTGGAAGACGGTAAGATAAACATGGAAGGAGTCCAGGCCAGCCACACAGGAGGCTGTGGGACCCAGAACCTCTCTCCCTAAACTAATAGAATAATAAAACCCATTCATGCATCTTCTGCCACTTATCCGTGTCCAGATCGCCATTGCAGCAGCCCGGGGAACACAGAGGCATACCCTCGGTCTCTCGGCCATCCAAGAAATGTAATCTCTACAGCATGTCTTGGGTTTGCCCTGGTGCATCCTCCCAGAAGGACAGGCCAGGAACAGGACATGCCCAGGAGGGATCCTAGTCAGATGGCTGAGCCACCTTGGCTGGCTCTTTGCAATGTGGAGGAGCAGCTCCTCTACTCTGAGCCCCTCCTAGATGACTGAAACCCTTGCCTGTCTCTAGGGAGAGGTCAGCCAACATTCGGAGAAAGCTCATTTATATTGCTTATATCCATGCTCTCATTCTTTTGAGTTAGTACCGAGAAGCTAGTGGACAAAGTTGCAGACCTGTCCCTCTGTCTGCCTCTGTCTGCATCTCACTCAACAAGAGCCCGATATACTGAAAAATCCCCCATTTGGGGCAGCAACTTGAGCTTAACCCTGACTGGGCACTCCACCTGGCATAGATCTGTGGTCTCAGACATAGAAGTGCTAGTTCTCATTCTTGCTGCATCACATGCAGCTGTGAACTGCTCCAAAGTGAACTGGAGGCGACCACCTGATGAACCACATCATATGCAAAAACCAAAGATGAGGACCTGAAGCCACAAAATTAGAAGCTTTTTGCCACTTGGGTGCACACCTAGAAATTCTGACTCTAAATTTTGTCAATGCCTCTTTTTTTTTTTAAAGAAAAGATACACAAAAAAATCGCCCTATGGAAAACCAAAAAATAACACTTTCATATCACACGAAGACTGCATATATGAACACAAAGACAAACCGAATGAACCCAAATAAAACAAAAGGCCATTTCAGTCTCGGTATCAGAGTGGTATCTTACGGCTAACAATTAGGTAGTCTCCTCTAATTTCATAATAATAACAATAATAATACATAACCTGTGATCTAATTTGCTAATATGCAGGTGTCCAGTGCTGTCACGTCCCTGCAGCTGGCCATGGCTGAGCTGGAGGTCGGAAACCTCGGCTTTGCTCTGCAGTACAGCAAAGAGGCCATCTTGGCTTCGGAGAAAGCATTCTTCGACCCTTCGCTCCTTCACCTGCTCTACTTTCCAGACGATCAGAAGTTTGCTATCTACATACCACTCTTCTTGCCCATGTGCGTGCCTATTCTGCTCTCAATGCTGAAAATAGTGTCGGAGGCCAGGCAGAGACGCAGAGAAAAGCAAGCCAAAAAGGAATAAGAGGCACTCAAGCAGGAGAAGAAGAACAAAGAAACTGTATGAACAAACCATTTCGTTAGTGGCCTGAAAAGGCTCATGTGAACCATTGTGGTTTGGGGTTTACAACTCCTATTGTTTTGTACAAGGATTTATGCCTGATGTACTGAGTGATTGCAGCGACTGTTTGACACTGCATGGCTGAAAGCTTCAGTTTATTTATTTTATTTCTCATGTTATTAAGAAATAAAAACTAAAGTTCCGTCTTTTGTTGTTGCACAATACCTAATGGGCTGGTACAATGGGCTGGGCGCCTGAGCAATCAGAGCACATTTACCAATTATACAGTTGTTCATACACTCGGTATTTATACCTAAACGCCTTCTAACATTAACACGTTCACTCACACTCTAATCAATTGGGTTTAGGATCTTCCTCGAGGATTTATAGATCAATCCACTGAGCTTCAGACTGGTAGATAACCCTACCATCTGAACAGCTGTGGCTTATGGAATGCCAGGACTGCCATAATGAATTAATTAAATACACCATTAAATAATTAATTAAATGTGGCAATAATTAATTAAAATTGGAATTAATTAATTAAATAAATAGTTATGACACATGTAATTAATTAATTATTGACACATTTAATTAATTATTTATGTATTTCACTTTTTAATTAATTATTGACACATTTAATTAATTATTTAATGATATATTTATTTATTTCATTTTGGCAGTCCTGACGCCTGGCTCTCATCATGAAATAATTTTATCTGTCAGCCTCACCCATCAAACTCAGGAGGCGGGGTTAACGCTGCCCATGCAGCTTCTCTAACATTTGATTGGTTGCCGTGCAAAGTAAGTCAAAACAGGTCGATCCTAGATAATCGATTGCTTGTGTAGACTTGGGGCAGCCAGGTATCCCAGAATGCAGATCAAATCACAGGCAGCAATGGTGGTGGTGTAGTTTTAAAATACCCCGTTTTTCTGTCACCAGCTACACTTTTAACAGTGTTTTAGCCGCGAATGTCGCGCCGTATGTCTGGTCAGGTTGTCAACATAGAACATGTTTGCAAAAGTGCTCAGATGTTTTCAGAGATTTCACTAGCTCTGCTAACAATTAGCATGCAGAGTGCACCGAGGGGGTTACGTTAACCGGTTTGTTTACATATTCCACTCTCCGTGTTCCACATGTTGCATTCGCAGATTCTCATTTTCACCGAACGATCGTCTCTTTCCGCCTGGTCTTGTGTCTCTGTGCTTCTGTAACATAAAGAACGAGCTGACATTTTTCTCACGAAACCAGCGATCAGCTCAACAGACCCTCAGTTTACCTGCATGCATCCTCCTCCTCATCTGTCAGCTGTTTAACACCTGCTGCTAATTCAAGAAACACGCCTAGTTACCTGGTGATAGTCACAGTTTAACTGGGCAGCCGGTGCTCAATATAACGCAATGTCAGCGCATTTTTCTGCACAAGATAAGTAAATATAGTGTTTTCCCCGAGCGCAGAGCTGCTGGAGCTTGTTTCCTTACAGAGCACTTTATAGGCGAACAGCTTCATCGGCGGCTGATGTCCAATCACCGGCACACAGCTTTGAAACCTCAGCTGAGTTTTAGCTCTCAGTGGTTAAACGCTGGACTTCATTCACTCAGGTTCTGTCTGTCGGGTCACGTTTACTTCGCTGTTTTATTTACAACTGAGCAAATCGGTTTGGCTGAGGTTAAAGTTATGTTTCATAACTGCATAGTTTCACAGACGTTTAATGGTTCACTGGCACATGTGTTAGACTGAACTATCATCTAAATATCATCTGTTTTTTAATAGTTATTCAACTGTATTCTAAGCACCTGTCTGTTAGAATGTGATTTTTTTCTCTCTCTCTGTTGGCAGAGGTATAAAAATGCGCAGGAAAATCTGACGTGCATGGCAAACTTCAGCGACGATATTTAGGGAGGAATAAACACACATCAAACATAAATGAACCATTTGCCTGTCTCCATAATTGAGAGCATTTTCTCTTCTTACGTCAATACTCTCTCTCTCTCTCCTTTTTTTTTTTTTTTTTTTGCTTTTTCGGTCATGTTATGTTTACCTGGCAAAGGCTTGTTACAAACTATGAAACACATCGTGCAGACTTCTGGATGTTAGAAGAAAACTAATACTGCTCATGAATGAGACTAAAGGCAGGAAGGTGTCCTTTAAAACATGTTAATAGGACCTCCCTATTTATATCATAGTTTATGATATAGCACGTGTATTTCAGTAATAGCCTGCTGAGGCCACTATACGTTTGTTTATATCTAATCTTCCTTTTCAAACATTTAAACAGCAGCGAGTCTGCAGCTGAGGGAATACAAACTCAAACTGTCGGAACAGGTTTGCTCGTTTCTTGGATTCATTTGGTGATTTATTAAATGTATAACTGTTATTCTAATCTGCTGCTGAGTCTCTAACACTTTTCTTTATGCTGTATATTTTCACGTCTCTGGAATAGTTGGCAGTTAGATAGTCAGCTGGGAAACTTTGTGTTAACTCATGGAGCTGAGGATATCGTGGATATGCTGACCTCGCTCCGTGGTGTACAGGGCCGTTTAACCTCATGATTAATATTCACAATAAAAATATTAGCCGAACATCATGAAGTCTGTATGTGTTTCATAGTGTCGAACAACCTTTGTACAGTTAAAGCCAGCAGTTACTACATGACGGAAACACCAACTTTATCTCTTTTATGTGTTTATACACAGGTCACGCTGATTACTGAACAAAAACCCAAAGATCAGATGTTAAACAGATTTATTTGCTCTCTCTCCTCCTTAAACATGTTTTTAATGTTAGTTATAATTCAGAATTGGCGACTGAAACACGTAGGACACATAAGAACTTCAGGAAATAAAACACCGATAAATATAACCTCAGTAAAAGAAGTCAGCGGGGGTTACTACAGCTGTGTACCGGGGCCTGCGCTTTGTCGGTGGGATTGCTTGCGAGGCGAGCGGGTCTATCCCACGCTTTGCCGTGAGACTGGGCAGACATCTCCGAAATCATCGAAACACTTTTGCAAAGAGGCTGTATCTTGACAAACCGACCAGACACATGAAGATTAAACCACTACATTCTCGGCTAAAAAAATATTAAAACGGTATTTGGTGACACACAAACAGGGTTTTTCAAAGCTCAGTTCTGTTAGCTTCCACATGCCGGTTGTTGTGTGCTAGAAACAATGGCCACCAGGCCAAAGCAATGGTTTTGACTCGATCAGCGTTAACCCCGCCCCCTGAGTTTGATGGGTGAGGCTGACAGATAAAATTATTTCATGATGAGAGCCAGGCGCCAGGACTGCCAAAATGAAATAAATAAATATATCATTAAATAATTAATTAAATGTGTCAATAATTAATTAAAATGTGAAATACACAAATAATTAATTAAATGTGTCAATAATTAATTAATTAAATGTGTCAATAATTAATTAATTACATGTGTCATAACTATTTATTTAATTAATTAATTCCAATTTTAATTAATTATTGCCACATTTAATTAATTATTTAATGGTGTATTTAATTAATTCATTATGGCAGTCCTGGCGTTCCATAGTGGCTCAGGTTACGGGTTACGCTTTAAACTGTAACCCCACTCTCCGATAGGTGGCGGTATACGCCTTTTAAAGCTAGACGTACCCTGTGAAGAAGAATCCGTTATCGGTAGCTTCTGCTCGCAACTTTTAGCCCTTGCTTATCTCGCTGTTTGAATTCCGCTTCGAAGTGTTTCAATTTTTATTAAGGTGTAGCTTAAACCGAATCTCTAACGCGTAGTTCGTACATGCCGCTTACTATCTAGGCGCCACTCTAGTCATCTTTTTACCAAAAGTTGATCTATTAGCCGGCTTGCTAACTTCCCTCGCGTTGCGCCATCATGTCTGGCGGTCTTATTCGAGGACCCGCGGGGAGTAACGACTGTCGGATATATGTGGGAAATCTCCCTCCCGACATACGTTCAAAAGACGTGGAAGACTTATTTTACAAGTACGGAAGTATTCGTGATATAGATCTGAAGAACCGAAGAGGAGGACCACCGTTTGCTTTCGTGCAGTTCGACGACCCGAGGTGAGCCGCATTGTCCCGCCGCCACGTCTGCCTGTTATCTCCACAGTTAGCCAGCTACACCCAAATAAGGGGACACAACGTGCGAGTTGACGGGATATAACCTGTAGCAAGAATTTGGTTTAGGAGAAGGTTTGAGTCGAGTAATTGGAGCTCTTTTTGGATTGTCGTGAAATGTGTGTTGTTGAGGCCTGCAGGAGGCCACGTTAATTGGCGGTTTACCCCGTTAAGTACCTGTGAATGTGCTTGCAAATGGGCTACTACCAAACCACTTTTTAGCTGATGGGTAATGATCAACATACCAATTAAACGATTTAACAAAATATCTATCATCTATAAGTCCACTATAAGAGGCTAATTTCCTCCCCATTTTTAAATGGTCTATGACAAAGACTGAGATGCGAGTAAAACTGCATGTTTGTTTGCATTATTGGTATTAGATTATTCATTTCACTGTTCGATTTCACAGGGATGCTGAAGATGCTGTTTATGGGCGTGATGGATATGACTACGATGGCTACCGTCTGCGTGTGGAGTTCCCTAGAAGTGGAAGAGGAGGAGGTGGTGGTGGTGGTGGTGCTGGAGGAGGGGGAGGAGGAGGAGGGGGAATGGGACCCCCAAGGGGAAGGTATGGTCCCCCATCCCGACGCTCGGAGAACAGGGTGGTTGTCTCAGGTGAGTGGTGTATTTTTCTATCTGAAGGTTGTGGTCTCTAGTTTAAAAGTGTGTAGTTGTATGTGTAAAGCTTACAAAACTTTTGTTGTTATTTACTTGTTAGGCCTTCCCCCCAGCGGGAGCTGGCAGGACCTGAAGGATCACATGCGGGAAGCAGGTGATGTATGTTATGCTGATGTGTTCCGTGATGGCACTGGTGTGGTGGAGTTTGTACGCAAAGAAGACATGACCTACGCCGTCCGTAAACTGGACAACACAAAGTTTCGCTCCCATGAGGTATGTAAATCCTCACATTGTCAGACTCTCTTAACTCATTCACTGCCATTGACGTCTATAGCCGTCAATTGCAGTGAATGAGTCAATGGGTTTAACTCATTCACTGCCAATGGCTGGCAGTGAATGAGGCTTGCAAAGAGGTTTCACCTTTAATCAAACGGAAAACAAATAGTTAGATATTTATGGTGTGTTCCTGAATAAGTCAGAATTTCTGTTTTCCAGTCAGAAATTTAATCTGGAACACCCCCTGAACTTGGATGTGCCACTTGTAAAGTCAGACCAGACCCAGGAACTAAATAATTCATAGGCAGCATACCTTGACAACAAAATGTAGCATTAACCCACCTTGGCTCATGTGCTGACTCACATGATCAGTAATGGGTCAATGATACTTGGAGCCACTGCCAAAGGGAACAAATGCTGCTACACTTTAATTACCCGGGACTCTCCACCATTTGTTTTATATCATTTATTGATCTCACAAGGGAAATTGTTTTGTTACAGCGGCAGGATAAAGAATAAAAATTAGCCTGTTACAGAAAGACAGTTAGTTACAGTTTCACAGAAAATGTCAGGAATTGTGGAGTGGGTGAGATGGATTGTCCAAGATGGAGAGCAATTTGAGCGTCCTCCAAATTCTGGCCAATCATCGTTCCAACCTTGTGAATCAGTTGGCACTGATGCTTTTTCTTGCTCCTTATTGCTACCACAGATGGGTAGGAGACCTTCAGGATCACTTAGAACTGAAGGAGCCTGTTGGCTGCGAAGTGAAACGTCTTTGCAAACCTAAAGAAGTCTTGATGCCTTTTTTTTTTTTTCTTCCTCCTTTATCTCCAATCTCTTAAAGCTGTTAAGACTACCATTACCCAGATGACTGAGAGCCAACACAGACATTGAAAAGCTTACTTAAACATTGTAAGGAATGTGACAGTTAATTTGCAGTAAGTAAAGCAAAATGCTCAACTGTAAAGATTTCCTGGTGATAAGAATCAATAATTGGCTTATCTGTTTTATATTAACAGAAACGATCTTACTGAATGATGAATTGGCTGATTATGAATGCAATTTAAAATTCTGATGTGTGGATTGGGGTTGTTGTGCAGCAGTATGTCTGTTTATTTATGACTAATACATCAACCAGGAAAAAATGTGGTTAGCTATTTCTGTATGTGGGTTTCATATAACAGGAAAAGGAATGGTCGGTGATGTGTGCTCATGTTTGTGTTCAGGGTGAGACGGCTTATATCCGTGTGAAGATGGACGGCCCTCGGAGCCCCAGCTACGGTCGCTCTCGCTCTCGTAGCCGCAGTCGAAGCAGGAGCAAGAGTGGATCACGCAGCTACTCCCCACGCCGCAACAGAGGATCTCCCCGATATTCTCCCCGCCGCTCTCGCTCCCGCTCCCGGTCCCATTCCCGCTCTCGCTCCCGCTCTCGCACCTAGGCAAGCCTGACCTAAGAGCCAGAGTGGAAATCTTCACATTACTCAACGAATCCTGTGTATTCATCAAGGATCATCTCGTGTGTCACCTATGTATGCTGTCATGGTGTGTGCTTCCTTCCCTAACCGACACCAACCCACCTGCAGTTTTATTTTCCATTCTAATTTTTGCAGACCAGTTGAGCGTGCACATGACCGAGTTTTGCTCCATTATTTCTTCTCTTCTCTCAAAACGTGTTCTGCTTCTGCTGTGTCATCTCTAATTCATCTGTGTACCTCTCTTCTCCTGATTGTCCTGGTTGAGTGTTGAATGTTTTTTGCTTCATTTGCAAAGATTCTTTTTTTTATTTTATTTTTTTTTATTTTTTTTCCTTCCTTCAGGCGAAATACTGCTGTCTTTTTGACCTTCTTGTGTTTCTCTGTTCAGAGTTCAGAGGAACAGGATAGGATGGGAACAGAGGAAACAGTTCATATTAGGATAAACAGGAGGAGGAGGAGTCAAATGTGGCACCAATGGTATGATGGCTGTGCCTTGTCAACTGTGAAATTATAAGGCTGTTCATTTTTTCTTTTTTCAAAAAGCATAAATCTGACAATAGGGCCCAGTTTGAATGTTTTCAGTAGTTAAGTTTTTTTTTTTTTTTTTGGTGGTTTTTTTTTTGGGGGGGGGGTTTGGTGCTTTTTATCATCCTTTATCATACAAAGTAAATCTTTGTATTTTGGGCTTGATTATAGATGGTTTTCTCCTTTTTCTCAAAGTAAACTCCCTGGTAGCTGCATTTATTTACATTACTTCAAGCATTTTCCTGAAGGTGTGATTCTAACTCGCCTCCTTCTCTTTGGTTCTGCTGGTATTCTGAAGGTTTGGACTGGGCTCATTGTCTCACCATTCCGGAGCTGGATCAGGATTCAGGATCAGTTTAGGATTAGGCTTCAGGATGGATACATGGAGCAGGATCATAGGAGCGTTTTTACCGGGAGAAGATCCCGACCCCCTGGCCCTGTCCACATAAACCCATCAAACCGGAACCATTGTAGTGCGATATTCAGAGAAAATTGGCTTTCGAATTTTCCAAAATTTCCCTTTTTGTGTGGGACCTCACAGACAGACTTACTGGCTACACAGTGCCGCACCGTTTATTTTTATTTTTTAAATAATTAAAAAGAAGAGAAAAGCATGGATCAAATCCAGGAGGAGGGCTGGGAGGTGCAGGATGGATCCACACGCGTAAGGAGTGGTAAATAGTGGAAAACCGTTACCAGTGGAGGAGGGAGGGAGGGGTGAAGAGGGAAGTCTGGGAGGAGACAAGGGATCGTAACTTTAATGTGGTTTGTATCTTTTTTTTTTCTTTTGTTTTGTTTTTCTTTTTGGTCCAGTTTTTTTTTTTTTTTTTTTTTCTAGCGGTGGCTGACTTCTGGTTTTCTTACACATGATCTCGATTATCTCAAAGCTTTATTCTCTTTTAATAAAACGTTCTACAACATTAGATGAACTGACTTTTTTCTTTCACTGCATTAAAAATGGTGTGTACAGAGTATTTGAACATATTCCTCTAGGTGGCTGCTGTTAATTTCATTGTCTTAAAAATCTCATAGCTTAGCAGGAGCACTGTTTGCCAAGGTGCTACCTCTTTCAGATCTTTCAGTCCCGCACTCTACACTTCTTTGTCTCTTATGATGAAGCCAGATTTGCCTCATTCTTCTTCCTCTTGCCTGGTCCACTTTGACGTCTCCACAATGGATCATCTGCCTCCATCTCACCCTGTCCTCTATGACATCAGTCCTCTGTATATCCTACACTACATCCATGAATCTTCTCTGAGGTCTTCTTTTACTCCTGCCTGGCAACTCCATCTTCATTTGTCTAGTATAATAATGGATTGCATTTATATAGCGCTTTTCTAGGCACCCAAAGCGCTTCTCAATTCAGTCACTGAATGGCGAGGTTGCCATATCGTGCCCTCGGCCCCTCTGGCCAATACCAGTAGGTGGTAGGGTAAAGTGTCTTGCCCAAGGACACAACAACCAGGACAGAGAGCTGGGGATCGAACTGGCAACCTTCCGGTTACAGATAAGCTTCTCAACCCCCTGAACTACAATCGTCCCACTATGCATCCTCTGCACATGTCCAAACCATCTCTGCCTTGTCTCCCTAACTTTGTCTTCAAATTAAGCCGTCCCTCTGATCTACTACTTTCTAATTTTGTCCATTCTGGTAATTTTCAATGACATTCTTAACTTCAACTTTGCCACCTCCATCTTTGCCTTCTGTCTTCTTTGCTTGTGCTGTCTCTTGTTAGTGTTAGGAGGCAGTGAGAGAAGAAAAGATTAACATCTTCCCCCACTCTTCTGTCATCTTCAGGCACATTATTGTGCAACAGCTCTGGAGGCAGTTGTTGGTAATCTGGTCTTGGACAGATTTTATGCCAAATGGCTTTCCTGACAGAACTCTTCCCGTTTGTCCAGGTCTGAGAGTGGGGTTAACGATATTCATTATTATTCAATAACTTCCTCAGGTGTTGGTTTACTTAAGTAGTTGAGCCTCAGGGTCATTTATAGCAACTGGGTTCGTATTCAGCTTCAGTCTTTCCTGCTTTCTTGTCTCATCATCACATACCTATTTAAATAAAGGCATTTCTTTAAAAGAAAAAAAATGCAAGTATTTGATTGTGTCTGTGCCAGCACGTTTAAACTGTGATGGCTGAAAATCTAGTGGGTGCTGAAACACGACTTGTATAAATACTAGAACTATTTTGTCTCTCGCTCTCTTATCTAAGATCACGTTTTGTCTCGCACTTGTAGAAGCGGTCTGCCGCTTTATTACGTGTGCGTGTGACGTACGCTGTCCCTGGTCTCCATTCAGTAGCGTCATGATGGTCTTCCTCAGTATTGGCACTCATGTCACCAGTCCAGTCAAACTGTGAGCACATATTTTGTTTTTACAGATAAAAGCTGTGTCTTTATTTATCTATTTTCCCCCTAACTGCTTGTTCGTAATGCTCGGGTCTTATTTTCTACAGTTGACAGGCTAACAAACCCCCCTGTGTCAGTGGCAGCTGAACTTCATTCGACCATGGCCTGCAATGACTTTGCCAAATTCTTCACTGAAAAAATCCAAAAAATTAGACAAGCAATTGGTACATCAACAGCAGATCCAGGATATGTACTGTGTCCACCAAAAAACTGTTTAAACACCATGAAACAGTTTCAACCTATTAACAGCAAAGACCTGGAGGACATCTTAGGTCAACTGAACTCCTCCTCCTGCTGTTTAGATGTCCTGCCAACAAGTTTTTTCAAAAAGGTCTCAAAGACTTTAGAGTCAGACCTGTTGCAGATCGTCAACTTTTCTTTATTATCAGGTGTGTTTCCAGAATCACTAAAAACTGCTGTAATCAAACCTATACTGAAAAAGGACAATCTTGACAAGACACAAATGAACAACTACAGGCCGATCTCAAATCTCCCGTTTTTAAGTAAGATCATTGAAAAAGCAGTTTCTCAACAGCTCAGTTACTTCTTAAAACAGAATAATTGCTACGATGCCTTCCAGTCAGGTTTTAGACAGAACCACAGCACTGAAACCGCTCTGACCAAAGTGTTTAATGACATATGTCTGAATACAGACAGTGGAAAAATGTCAGTCCTAGTTTTACTGGATCTCAGTGCAGCATTTGATACAGTTGACCACAACATATTACTCAAACGACTGGAGAACTGGACAGGTCTTTCAGGAACTGTACTAAACTGGTTCAAAACATACGTAGAAAACAGGAAATACTTTGTATCAATAGGTAACTTCACATCTGAGCAGACAAGTATCACATGTGGAGTTCCCCAAGGTTCCATCTTGGGACCCCTTCTGTTTAACATCTACATGCTCCCACTGGCACAGATTATAAACAACAACAAAATAAACTATCACAGCTATGCAGATGACACACAAATATATATCACAATGTCACCAGGAGACCGAGGCCCTGTACAGGCTCTTGGTAAATGCATTGAGGAAATCAATGACTGGTTGTGCCACAATTTTCTCCAGCTAAACAAAAACAAAACTGAGGTAATAGTCTTTGGCGCCAAAGAAAAACGATTACAGGTCACCAGAGAACTTCAATCTATACATCTAAAAACCACAAACCAGGCGAGAAATTTGGGTGTAGTGATGGATGCAGACCTAAACAAAAACAAAACTGAGGTAATAGTCTTTGGCGCCAAAGAAAAACGATTACAGGTCACCAGAGAACTTCAATCTATACATCTAAAAACCACAAACCAGGCGAGAAATTTGGGTGTAGTGATGGATGCAGACCTAAACTTGGAAAAACACATTAAGACAATAACAAAGTCAGCTTACTATCACCTCAAGAATATATCAAGGATAAAAGATCTGATGTCTCAACAGGACCTGGAAAAACTAGTCCATGCATTCATCTTTAGTAGGCTTGATTACTGTAACAGCATCTTTACAGGTCTACCTAAAAAATCAGTCAGACAACTACAGCTCATTCAGAACTCTGCTGCTCGAGTCCTCACTAAGACCAAAAAAGTGGACCACATCAGTCCAGCTCTGAGGTCCTTACACTGGCTGCCTGTCCGTCAGAGGATAGACTTTAAAGTTCTGATGCTGGCCTATAAAGCTCTGAATGGTTTAGGACCAAAATACATCAATGACCTCCTGACCCAGTATGAACCATCCAGATCCCTCAGGTCATCTGGATCCGGTCTTTTATCAGTTCCCAGAGTCAGAACCAGACACGGAGAAGCTGCATTCAGCTTTTACGCTCCTTATATCTGGAACAAACTCCCAGAAAGCCTCAGATCAGCTGAAACACTCAGTTTATTTAAATCCAGGTTAAAGACTCACCTGTTCTCAGCTGCATTTGAATAAAGCACCAAATCCACACTTTAAGCTTAAATTTCAAAACTTACATTTAACTACTGATTTTATCTACTGTTCTGATTTTATCTGTTTTGATTTCATATACTGTTGTTTGTTTGTTTGTTTGTTTGTTTGTTAATTAGTTTATTTGCTTGTTTTAATCAATTTTAAATCATGCTTTTTATTTGTTCTTGTTTCTAATGTCTCTGTAAAGCACTTTGAATCACCTTGTTGTTGAATTGTGCTATACAAATAAACTTGCCTTGCCTTGCCTTGCCTTGCCTTGTTCGGGCCGCAGACGTTTAACTGTCACCCTAGCTCGCTGCTAGCGCTAGCACGCTAGGACGTGTTTTATAAATACGGAATCATTCGCGATATTGACCTGAAAAACCGGAGAGGAGGTCCGCCGTTTGCCTTCGTAGAATTTGAGGACCCGAGGTGGGCTGCAGTGCCACATTTTAACTCATGTTTACACCGAAATATCAGGACAGACTTTAAAGGTGATTTTAAAGCCAAAGAGATTCATGTTAATGCCCACACTTTAGAATTGTACTTCAGAATAAGCATGTATATTGAAATGGTTGTCATTGTTAATTTGGGTGACAATTGTAGGTAATTGTGCTTAAAAATGTTTTGTTTTTTATTTGTATTTATTACTTTTGGGGCAATGTATGTGTATGGAGTCAACAAAATATCCACAAAAAACACTTTAAAACTATATATTGTATCATTATCTCTTCTAAGAAAACAGACAGTTTTAGGTATAAATGAGACAACAAAACCCCCTCCCAATAAATAAATAAATAAGCAATTAGTTTTTACAAGTATTTTAAGGATATAAAAGCTGAGGGGCAATGCTCTACACCAGGGGGACATTTGAACCCTCCCCCCCTGTAGATTTGCCCCTGGTGTTAATAAGATAATATTGGTTTTAAATTATAAGCTCAGTTTTTTATGAAATCTTATTTCTACCACTAAGGAGGAAGAAACAAAGAGTTTTGACATATGCCATTCATAAGTCAAAACTCCAACTTAATACCTCAAAATGTCCTTATTCTTTTTCAGTTTCTGGTATTATTTCTCCAAAATATGAGTTAGAAAGTGGCAGAAATGAGTTTCCATAGATTTTAACCAACTAGTTTCACAGGTTCCGGATACAGACTGCTGGGTTTCAGATGTTTTCATTTTATTGGCTCTGTATTATGCCATAGTGACCAGATATTTGTAATATGGTCATCTCAGGTACACAGGTCTACTCCCACCTGTATTATCCAGAGATGTTTTCAAAGGTCTGCACAAAGACCCTATTATATAGATTATAATAAACAGATTAATTTGAACAGTAAACCTTGCAAAGCCTTTTAAAGTAGTATCCCTGGCACTTGCTTCACAAAGTTTGACCAAATTAAACTATTTATCTTCAAAATGATTTACAGGAGAGTTGTTCTTTGAACTTATCAGTAGAAAAATAAACATCTGTAACTAGAATTTAGCTAAAACAGTTAAATAATTTTTTTAATTAAGTAAACACTATATTAAAAGTAAAATAAAGCTATTATGAAGTAAGATGAGCAAGATATCTTGAAACCTCATTGAAAACGTCCCTGTAAGTCCCCCTGATATTTCCCATTTGTATTTAATGAAATCCTTCATACCACTGGAAGTAGGCGGTCAGCTCTATTTCCAGCTTTTCTGTAAAAGTGTGTGTTTCAATTAAAAAATGATTGAACAGACAGAACATAGTTTGCTGTTTCAGCACCATGGAGAGTGACACTGGGACTGATGGGGTCTGAGTGTTTTAATAAAGAAATGACGTTTCTCTAAAAACACTTCCCATGTCTAATTAATGTGCACTGTGATTTATTTACACAGCTGTATTGGTCTCTCCATGTAAGAAGTGTCCTCAGAAAATTATGCCAATTTTAGATAATGTTGTAAAAGTAAATTAAGACCAATGTTGCAATTTTATTTTGGGTGAAGCAATATTTTTAATGCCTTCGGTTATTTATGGGTTTAATATAAAACACAGATGTGCTTTGCAAGTCTGAAAAGTGAAAGCAATTAAATCTGCATTCTATTTGATTGCCACTAGGGGGCAATAACTGCAGTTTCAAAATACTTGGGTTCCTATGTAAATCTACGGGAAACTGGCTTTCTTACTTAACCTTTCTAAGCAATTTTTTGCTGAGTTTATGGGTTCAGTCACTCATTTGGGGTAATACCGAATTTAAAAAATTGAGTCACGGTTTTAAATCTTTCTCATACTAAGTTTCACAAAGGTAATGCTCATTGGCTAACCACTTAAGCATGTGGTTTCACAAAGAGAAGCTTCTTTCCTCACATCCTATTTCAAAGCACCAGCTTGACTGTGCAAAAATCCCCACCTCCAAGCTTTTTAACCCAGACTTCAGAAGCCAGTAGGTGGCAACACATTTTATACTGTCTGTGGTTGCATACTGTTTTGTCCTTACCATTTTTTTATCATTGAGGGTAAACTGGACAACAAGACTACTCTAATTCGTCTGCACTACAAATGAGATAATGAAAACAGACCATCAAATTGCCTCTCTGAATCTTAAGAAAAAGTTGTATGCTTGTTGTTAGATTGGCTCAGTTTTACGTTAACACATTAAAGTGATATGTTGACTCTTCAGTAGTCCAAAAGTCAAAAGTCGGTACCCTCTGTCATGTTCCGAGGAGTGCGTGAGTGTCAGTATCACTCTTCAGGGATGCAGAGGATGCTGTTTATGGACGTGATGGTTACGACTATGATGGCTACCGTCTGCGTGTTGAATTCCCTTGAAGTGGAGGTGGAAGGGGAGGTGGTGGCAGAGCTTTAGGAGCCCCAAGGGGACGGTATGGTCCCCTGTCACGGCGCTCCGAGTACAGGGTTATAGTCTCAGGTAGGCGCGTGCATCTTGTCACCTCGCATCTTATTACCTCCCCACCTTAATGTGTTACATTTCCTATAACATCCCTATTCTTCACGTCAGGCCTTCCCCCCAGCGGGAGTTGGCAGGACCTGAAGGATCACATGCGGGAGGCAGGTGATGTATGTTATGCTGACGTGTACCGTGATGGCACTGGCGTGGTGGAGTTTGTACGCAAGGAAGACATGACCTACGCCATCCGTAAATTGGATAACACCAAGTTTTGCTCCCATGAGGTAGGTTAGGGTCGCTGCAATGAATAGCTCTGGGAGTAAATTTTAGGATTTAAATTTTCCAAGGTAAGTCCTGATACAAAATTTCGAGCAGGGAGAGTGAGGAAAATGGTGAAATTCTACATTAATGACACTAATCAGATGGTGTACAATGTTAAGACCATTTTTAATTTCTTTCGTGGAGATTCTTTGTAAGAGGGCAGCAATCTTTTCCAAATGTTTTTAACCACAATTAATGTAATCAAGCAGCTCTTTTGCCATTCCCGCTCTTCTGTTTGTATGTTCAGGGTGAGACGCCCTACATTCGCATAAAGATGGACGGCCCTCGCAGCCCCAGCTACGGTTGCTCACGTTCTCGTAGCCATAGTCGAAGCCGGAGCAACAGCGGGTCACGCAGCTACTCCCCACATCGCAGCAGAGGATCTCCTCACTACTCTCCCCGACGCTCCCGCTCTCGCTCTCGCACCTAGACGCCCCTCCTATGACATAAACCACCAGCTCATCCCACCAGCTCGTCTCAGAGTGGAGACGACAGACTTCACAGAACAGATCTCCATGGACCATTTGCTGTGTTAACTGTTTCCTGCATCTCTTGTGTGTTTCTTTTCCCCCAGATTTCTGTTGCGGGATTTATTTTGCTTTAGACCAGCTGAATTTTCCTGGTTTATGTATGTCCCCTTTACTTATATCCTTTTCTCACCCTTTTCACGCACAATGATCTAAACCTTTTTCCTGCAAACTTGTCCCTTCCTATGTGTGTACTCCTCCTCTTCCAGTTCCAACCTGTGTGTGGATTGTATGCTTTGTGTTTTGGTTTTTATACTGGGGTTGTTATGGATGTATATATATTAATATACATATATTTGTTACCAGCATTGCTTATAAAATTGTATTTTGACCCTTTCCCGTGTTTCTCTGTTCAGAGTTCAGAGGAGCAGGATAGGATGGGAACAGAGGAGACTGTTCATATTAGGATAAGCAGGAGGAGGAGGAGTCAGATATGGCACCAATGGCTGTGGTCTCTATATCTGAAATCTGCATAAGATAAGGCTTTAGTCCATTTTAGCCATAAATATATGCTTGAACATAGCTGATTACTGTAATGAGATGTTTGTGGTTGTAGTAAAGGTTTTGTTTGTTGCATGCTCACATTCTAAAGTTCATACTGGCAAGGTTAGACAAGCCCCTAAAGTCCAGTGATTCTTCTCAGTAGTCCCTGCAGATTTTTCTAAAACATTATAAAGTCCTGTGATGGTTCTGTCCCTGGTAGCTGTATTTGTTGACATTTCTTTAAGCATTTTCCTGAAGGTGTGATTCTAACTTGCCTCCTTCTCTTTGGTTCTGCTGGTATTCTGAAGGTCTGGACTGGGCTCATTGTCTCCCCATTCCGGAGCCGGATTAGGATTAGGCTTCAGGATGGATACATGGAGCAGGAGCATGGGAGCAATTTACCGGGAGAGGATCCCCACCCCTGACCCTGTCCACATAACCCCATCAAAGTGGAAACATTTTGTAGAAATATTCAAACTTTAAATTGGCCTTCAAACAGCAGAAAGAAAATTTCTTTCCACACGGGAAGGCTTCCTGATGAGAATTATTTTTCTTTTTTAAATTAACATGATCAAAGCTTGGTGTAATCCAGGAGGAGGGCTGGGAGGTGCAGGATGGATCCACGCACATAAGGAGAGTGGTAAAGCTAAACATGAACACACTTACGGAGGGTGGGGAGACTGGGAGGTTACAGGAGAATGTGACTTTATGTATGTCACATTTCTCTTAGGTCAGCGCTTTTCTGCAGAAGATGCATATTCATTAGGATAAATATAATCTCCAGTACATTGAAAAGCTTCAATAAAAAATCAGTTTACAGTTTCCTGTTTTCCTGTTTTTCTTTTTTGTACAATTTCTGCAGATTTATCAGATTACACAGTACGTCTACAAGTTTCTGACATATTTCTGGCCTGATATTTGACTGCTCTTCTGTTGGTTGGTTTCTGGCATGGACTTAGCTTTTAAGCATATCCCACAAATTTTCACTGAGGTTGAGGTCATGACTTTGGAAGGCTAGTCCAGAAAATTAATGTTAGCCTGTTTTCATGTGTATTTGCGTTCATTTTTTTGTTGAAGCATCCAGTTGGGTCCAAGTTCCAAATATCTAGCTCTTAATTTGAGGTGAAGTTAAAGAATCTGGAGGTAGCCCTCTTTCGTTATGATTCCATCCACTTTGTGCAGTGTACCAGTACCAGTGGCAGCTAAACAACCCCAGAACATGATGCTACCATCACTATGGTTGGCCATACCGTGTCATACCGTGGGGTATGTTCACGGGGTATGAAGGATCTCCAGGCATTTGGTTTGTTCATGGCTGGAAATTTCAGTCAAGCTTGACATCTCAGTTAATGGTGACAGTGGACAGTGACCCTGCAGGGTCACCATGGTGTTCCAGCAGTTCCAGTTAATGGCCTGCTTGAGCCTTGGAGGTTCCCTTGAACGTACTAACCAATTTCAGTGACAGTTTGGGTCTTCTTCCAGACACTGGAAAAGTGGTGACACATCTGAATGACTTGTACTTATGTACTTTGAACTCATGATCTTGGAGCCTGCAGTTGTTTAGAAATCACTCCAAGAGACCTTCTCAACTTGTGTAGATCTACAATCCTCTTCCTTAGATCTTCACCGAAGAGTTCCTTGGACTTTCCCATTGGACTTCCCCATTGGTCAATCCACCAACTGCTGTCAAATAAATACTTTATGTGTTGGCAAAGAAACTACCATTTATAGTCAATTGTGACAATCAATGAGAAGTTAATAGGTCTTATCAAGTTAAAAAAAACACTGTAGAACTTTCAGCACAACTTAAATGATTTAAGCGAGTGTGTGCACAAAATTGACTCTCTGTGGATTATAGAGAATCCAAAATAATTCCAACTTGTTTCTTTAAAATCATTAAAGATGTATGCTGTAAAATCACTACACTGTGGAAAAAGAACAGTTCAAAGAAATCATTAACACACAAAAGGACTGTGATGTTTATGCTTGTGATAAGTGAAAGTAAACTTCTGGGCACATTTGCAATGCCTCAGTTTAGGGTCTTGGTTATCTACACTACCTTTCTGAAAGAGGGTAGAAATGGACACCAAATAAAATTACAGTCATACCAGCATGAATAAATAAGGATGATTATGAGTCATGCAATGGGAGCCCAAGAATAAAACATATGAAGTTGAAAATGATCATAACGGGTATAATTTAATGTTACTGTGAGGTACTGAGGACTGTGGAAAAGGGAGAAAAAAGAGAAAAAGCAAACCAGGACAATTTGAACCTGTGTTTGTTATATGATTTGAAAAAACTAAAATCTTGTTCATAACTATTTTATTAGTTATGAATGTGCATATTTTGGGCCCGAGGGGGGTTGCACATCAATCACCTGGATCAATGAGGCAAGTTGGGGGAGGGAACGGGTGAAACGTTGCATTCTGGGTGGAAATAAGATGCGGGGTGCTGTCCGCAAGTAAAACCACGCCATTGGCAGGGTGGAGGCTTCGCTCGAGCCAATCACGTGGTGAATGTGAAGTGGAGGGCGGAACGCACGGGGGCACACTTCCTTGCATAAATAAAGGAAAAACCTGCGCGGTCCCTTCATCGCACTCCGTTGCACGTTAAGACTTTCTTGAAAGACGGTAAGAGTAAAATGCACGTTTGGTTCTAACCTTTGCTGCGAATTGTCACAGTGAGCAGGTCAGCGCGAGGGGTGAGGTTTCTGTACCCCGCGTGCTCATCCACGCTCTCAGGCTCTTACCTTACTTGCTGCACATTATTTGCAAACCTGGTAATCGGAGCACTTACACCGTTGTTGGGTTAAATTAGCGATACTGCGTGTTGCAATGGTTAAACTGGGCTATTCGAGCAACATTTACCAAATAATGATGCCAGCGACGCATGGCTTCTATTTCTTGTGATCCTAACATAAAGGGCCCTTTATGTTAATGTCTTAAATTACACGAGGGACCTCAATAAAAGGGACGCCTATCTCCATCAGCTGTTTTGGATAGTGTCCTGGTTTCATTTAGCTCTCACTTGCAAATCATGTAAATCATCTATTCAAAATGAAAGTAAATAAAAGGCACCCCTGCAGCCAGTGACCGCTTCCTTAGGCACATTGTGTGATAACAGTGATGTCATGAGAAGGTAAGAGCTGAGCGGACACGGTAAAGATTGCTTTGTCTCCTGCAGTCAGAAAGCCAACATGGGTGACAAGAAGGCTGTGATCAAGAACGCAGACATGTCTGATGAAATGCAGCAGGATGCAGTGGACTGTGCCATGCAGGCCATGGAGAAGTATAACATTGAGAAGGATATCGCCGCCTATGTCAAAAAGGTATGTTGCTGTTGCTTCAAAGTAAAATGAGTAGCGCAAACTTGTTGCATGCATTTTTGCCAAGAAGATGCTAACTTGTGTCTTCCCCTGCAGGAGTTTGACAAGAAGTACAACCCCACATGGCACTGCATTGTTGGGAGGAACTTTGGCAGCTATGTGACACATGAGACGAAGCATTTCATCTACTTCTACCTGGGTCAAGTGGCTATTCTGCTGTTCAAGTCTGGCTGAGACGTGGGCTCCTAAACTATTTCAGCATTTCTTCTCCCATTTGCTACATGACTACCTCCTAATTTCTTGCCGTCTTCAGCCTGTTATTATTTTTGTCTCCTGCAACACTACCAACAGTGGCTGGTGCTTTGAGCTTGTGTAATGCCTGGACTGGTGATGTGTCATTCATAGAAAATGCCAATATAAAATGACTTATGGTGACAGCACTCAGTCAGCCTCTGCACTTCTAACAGACTCATTGTGGCTCATGACTTCCCAGTAATTTGCTGTGTTGTGGTGGCACAGACTTTGTATGTTAGTTCACATGACTGTATAATTTATTTTCATTGAATTAAAATGAGCAACAGCCTTTTTTGTTATCCTTTTGATTTTCACTGACAAACCATGCTGAGACTGTTGCTTACATGAAATAAAGGATGCAAAATACTGAGATTTTAAGGGTTTTGTACATGCCTAAACATTCCTGTTGACACTTGTAGTGTTGTTGTAGATCTTTGGGAATGTAATTCAGTGAGTAGTCATTGTGATATTTTCATATTGACCAGAAAAAACTTTGACGACAGTAAATTGGTTCAAAATGCTTTGTGTGCTTTAAATTCATTTCACTTCCATGAGCTATTAATGGCTTGGCACCCTATTGGGCTGTCGAGCACTTTATCTCCCGTGTATTCTGAAGCATTGTGATGCATCTAAACTTTAGGTGCTCTGACATAACTGCAAATAGGCAGATATAGAGTACCTCTTGTTTGGAAATGCAGAAATTTTTTTTGTGCATTTACAATGCGGTGTGTAAGGCAAAAACCGAATTTGTACAGTTTCAAATGATCTTAAAAGCTAGTATTTGGTATGAACACCTTTATTCAACACTTAAGTTCTTGTGTAATGTGGTGTACTGCAGCCTTTTCTCACCGTTTGCTTTCCTGTGAAAAAAAATTACAGTAAAGCTAAGCACAGTTTTAGAAAAAATAAATGGCAAATCAAACTACGTGGAAGCTAATGTCTGCCAGTGAAATAAAGTTGACTACGCATGCAGGCAAAAGTTTACTTTAACTAATTCAAAATTTTGAGTTGCCTAATGTGAAATTTTCTGCTTTTGGATAGCAGAAAAAATAAATTAATTATTTTATTGTATTTTTTCAGTGGAAGAAACAAGCCTCCATACATACGTAAAGATATTACACATAAAAAACACACAGAAACATTGGAAAACAGTTTTTGGCAGACAATCACTTTTTGGCACAACAGCGGTAAACGCTGTAAAATGGATAGTTTTGTTTTTCTGGTTTTCACCGCAGGGGGGCGGTAATGAGCTGAACTCTTGGATATGATGCTTTAAAGAAAGCCCAATAACCACCGAGGAGATAGTAGAAGTAATGGCGGCTCAGAGCGGGTTGTCACACCCGGCTCTTGTCCGCGGTGGTGTGTCTGTTTTCCCCCCGGTGCCTCTGTCCGCTGAGGCCGCTCCGTTCACTCCCATGGAGCCGTCCGGTTGGGGGCCCGGCTCACAGTCGGAGGCCGAGAAACTGTTTTCCAACTGCGCCATAAAACTGAGAGCCCTGCGAGCAGACTCGGTCCAACTCAAAGAGGAGCTCAACCTGCTCTTTGACCAACTCTTGTCCGAAAACTACAACAGGACCTTCGAGCCCGCTGTCAACATCCGTCCAGAGGTACGGACACTCGCTTTGGACCTGTAGTCTGTTTTCAGCGACACAAACTCTATAAAAGTCTGCCGCCTCTGTATTTAGAAGCAGAGCTGGGATGAATAAACACTGAAATAGCCATAAACCCACGCACTTCAGAGCCCCGAGGATAACCATATAACCAATAAGAGACTAGCTCTAAACTAAACCAACAACTGTGACATCAGCATTTTGTTTCTTTTCTGTATTGGTGTATTATTTCCATTTCAGGACGTGTGTTCTCTGCTGAAACATGCCAGCTGTCTTGTGCCCCTGACTCAGGAGCATCTAGTCATCAAACTCTGCCAGGTTGTCCATCATCTGCTCAACCAGCTGAAGGTAACAGGTCATGCTTGTGCCACATGTACACTTATGTATTGTTAGGACTGCTTTTGTCGCATTTACACTATATGGACAAAAGTACTGAGTTGTCACTGAACTGAGGTGTTTCGTTCAGTCTCGTTGCCACAGATGAACAAAATCGGTGAAGTCGAGTGTGGTACTATAACAGGATGACCGATGCCAACTAAATGGTATTATTGCGAAGTGGAAGCAATAAATCAATAACCACAGACATCCAGACCTCAATAGGCATTAAAACCATATATAGAGAGCTTCGTGGCATGGTTTCTATGGCCAAGCAGCTTTGCATCACCAAATATCGGACAGCAGTGGGCCATCTATAAAGTTTGTTTGGTCTGGGTTGATGGTTCCAGTAAAGGCATATCTTAATGCTTTAGGGAAACTGTGCCAACTTGGGTCTGCCCCAGTGCACAAAGCAAGCTCCTTAAAGATGTGCTAGGATTAGTTTGATGCGGAAGAATATGCCAAACTGATCCAACCGTCAAACACCTTTTGGGATGAACTAGAACAGAGATTCCAGCATCAGCATCAGGCTTCATAAATGCTCTTCTGGATGAGAGGACGAAATTTACAAGCCTGTAGAGGATTCTTAGTGGAAACTCTTATATCACGACAACCAACTCCATACTAACAGAATGGGATGTCATAAAAGCTTGTGTAGTTGTTGGGATATACTGCACTTACAGCCACATTTGTCTTTTATTTTTAAGGTAATAATGTATGAGCACACGCTGGATGTACTGGTGAACTATACTGCAGGTGCACTGAAAGTATGCAGTACGTGGACCCACACAGACGTCCTCCTGGCACTCTCCACTGTAGTCTATGGGAATGGACCTCAGTGCCACCAGGTAGATATTTAGTGCACTTTCCGAAAAGTGTGCCCTAACTGTTGACTATTTACGTCAAGATTTTTTTTGTATATATATTTGTAGCACCTCAGCGACTTACTGGGTGAAGAGGGATTCCTCCTGCAGTATAGTTCTCCATCTCAGTCAAACATGGAGTTGCGCCGCGTTGCTCTTACCTGCATGGCCAACATCTGTCTCAGGTACTGCTACAACATGCTTGAGCCAGTAGCCATTTTTATCTGTGTAAACTGCAGGCTATATGAAAGCCTGGATGTAGTGTCTATAATCTGATTTCTGAAGAGCTGCTTCGAATCTGGAACTCGAATGAGACGCAGTGCCAGTTTCTCCATCTTTAAGCTTGTATTTGTCGCTCTAATCGTCTGCATCTGTCCCTGCAGGATACCTGGTCAGCCGCCTTTGGATGATCAGTACAGAAGTGTGTGCTTCCAAGCCTTCCTGAAAACGCTGCAGTCAACCAAACCTCCCGACACTGATGAGCTCTTCTACTGCATGGTACTGGATACTCAACAACAAACATTTAAACGAGAAACAGATTAATTCAATCCTGCTTATATAAAATTGTGTAATCTGCGCAGGTGATCCAAGCAGCTCTAAAGGGACTTCAGTGTTGTCTCTCAGGTGGGAAGTGGAAATTTGGTGGAGGGGAGGAGCTCGGGTCTGTACTGGCTGCACTTAAGGTGTAAAATCTCACCACATGTGCACAGTTATTATTAATTGATTAATTTTTGTTGAGTTGAGTATTAATATGGAGTCCTGCTCATGTATTCTGCAGCGACTCATGTTCCAGGGGGCTCCAGGTGTGATTGTGGAGTGGCCGGCTGTACTTTATCCAGCACCTTTACCGCAGTACGAGAGTCTCTCCGCAGCAAAAACTGCAGAATCACCAAAATCATTAGAGCCACCAAAGGATGTCGCTGTGCCAGGAAAAGCTTCAGGGGTAAGAAGAGTGTTGATACCAGCAATGGCCATATTTAAAAACACTGAGGAAACTCTGATTTTTAATTGAATGTATTTCTCTCTCCAAAGAGTAAAAAGAGGAAATCTAAAGGTAGGGGAAAGAAGACGAAAACTGAGGAGAGCAGAGGGGATGAACGAGAGGAAGGAGATGCAGAGACTGTGCCTGCACTTCTGAAAGGCAGGGCGGAGGAAAAACAGCCTGCCTCATTTCTCTACCCGTCCTGGAAACTAAACAGTTCTGATTCTGAATTTTCCGACCTAGAGGGCAACGCACAGAGCAAATTAAGGTACAGAAAGACCCTTAATTAAATATTTTTCTCCCATGCATGTGTATCTTTTAAAAGTATCAATAGATGTTTTTAATTTTTTTTTAATTTTTTTTACTGTTTACACTCTTTCAGAGTGAACCACGGTCGTGTGCGTCAGGGGGCGCTGCACTGTTTGTTAGTTGTGGTGAAAGCAGTAGAGAAGAGAACTCTGTACGGTTACTGGTCTTCCTTCATCCCCGACTCTCCCATCGGGGGATCACCGCCTCTTACTCTCGTCACAATTATTCTGAAGGACCTCTCTCCAAAGGTACAACACACGCACACACACACTGTGCAGTTCTGGACCGATACGATTGTAACATCTCTCTCTTGACCCCCCTTCCAGGTGAGGTTGTGTGCACTTCAGGTGTTGTCAGCCATGCTGGATAGCTCCCGGCAGTTCCTGGCTGTGGCTGAAGATACGGCGTCTCCTCGAACATCTTACACCCCTTTCTCCTTCACGCTGGCGACTGCTATCAGAGAGCTGCACCGCACCCTCAGTCTGGCCCTGCTGGCCGAGACCTCCCCTCAGACTCTCACACAGGTCATAAAGGTACGATTATTTGCTCTCCACGAACACTTTTTATCTTTCATCTCTTTCTCTTTTGGGTTACAGCTACTGTCAATATTTCTTTGTTGAACTTTAATATAAACCCGGATGTTACAGACTATAGCATAATGATTTTTTTTTCTTTGCTGTAAAAACTCATTAGGTAAACATAATTAAATTTAAACTCCATTTAATTTCAGCGGAATTACACCCTCAGTCTCATAAAGTATGACGAAAACTGATAACTTAATGAATCCATTAGGGTTTAATTACATTTATTTCATTACATGCGATATGTTCAGGTTCCAGTAATGAAATGCGCTATAATGCAAAAGTAAACAAGTATGCTAAGTGATTTTTATAGTGTTAAAAAGTTCTGAAAAGACTCTGGAATAGTCTTTAAAAGTTGCGCTTTTCAAATTCGGACATAAAAATAGAATTAAGAATAAGTCTGGGCAGTATTAGTGTTGTTGTTGTTTTTCAGTATTGAAGCGAAAAATAAACAGAATTTGTTGTGACAATTAGCAGTTTAGCTAGATGGTTGCATATTGCCTGCTAACACTTTGAATAACTTCACATACCTTTACTGTGTAAGGTCACATGTTTGCAGTCTGTGTGTGCATATAAATAAGAGGATTAGTCACTGTTTGTCTTTTTTGTGGTGTTTATCAGGATGTAAATTACAATATGAGTTTCATGTGAAATGAGCTGAGAGAGTGCTAAATTCTGACATGCATCTTTGTTATCCACACTGTAAATATCCGTCTGCTCCGTCTGTTAGTGTCTGGCCTACTTGGTAGCCAACGCTCCCTATCACCGCCTCAGACCTGGCCTGCTCACTCAGCTCTGGAAGCAGATTCGTCCGTATGTGCGCCACAGAGGTCTGTATGTTGTCGGCACGCTGAAATAACTGCCAATAGGATGTAAGACACTGAAGTCTGTTACCGTCCACACAACTATCTGTCCTTCTTTAGATGTGAATGTGCGTGTGTCAGTCCTGACACTTTATGGCGCTCTGGTGACCACGCAGGCTCCTCTCCCTGAGGTGCAGCTGCTCCTCCAGCAGCCAGATCACAGCAGCAGCATGGGTGTGTTCACGCCACAGGACTCGGGCCTCAGCTGGAGACAAAGAGACGGGGTGTCCTCACCCTCTCGTACACCAGTCAAACATTCCCAGCGGAGCTCTAGCACACACTCCCCACACATTCCTCACACACCAGGGGAAGAGGACAGCCGGCGACTGTGGCTGCTGCAGCTCTGTGTGACACTAGTGACTCAACCCAGAGAGGACCAATCAGACAGCGAAGGAGTGGGAGGGGGTGCTGCTTTAGAGCCACCTCCTGTTCGACTTGAAGCTCTGCAGGTGAGCAATAATGAGCCAGACAGGAAGCTCCAAACAGGCATTTCTAAAGTCTGAAGATGTTTTTAATCTCTTGTGTTTCAGGTCTTGTCTCACCTGGTGCGTGGCTACTTCCCTCTAACTCAACACTACCTGTGTGAGATTGGGCAAGTGAGCACACGCTGTCTTGGGGAGACGGACACCTCCATACAGCTGCACGGAGCAAAAGTAATGCCCTCTATATAATATAGTAGTATGAATTGAATACTGATCCTGCAACAGTACACAATAAAACAAGTATCAGATATTTAGAAATAACATCTGTCTTTTATTTAGTTGCTAGAGGAGTTTGGTTCGGGAATAATTCAACAGTACAGAGCAGAAAACAACGTGCCTGAGAGCTCAAGGGTCCCCATAAGCCAGGTAAATGCAGATCATTTCTACACAGTGCATTACACACAGCATACGATTACAGAGGTTTAAACAAATGCACTTCGTTCTTTTTGGACAAATCCTCATTCGCCTGTTTCAAAGATGGGTTCAGCAAATTTAGGGTTAAAATCTAAGTGTAAGTGCTATTCTTAATATCCATATGTAACAGACAGGTTTAAAGTATATATTTATGTAACGTTTTAGAGCATTTAAGCAAACTTTTCTCAGACTTTGACACTAATGTCATGTTTTCTGTCCTCACACACTGATGTGCATTTCTAAGAGATTGTAAAATAATTTTTCAGAAGTGTAAAACCTGAGTTCAAAGAGCCCAGAGATCTTAGATGGAAAATCTCTTTGTAATTATAAAGATAACCACAGTTTCCTGAAATACTTATACTTACAGGGGTAGGAGCATGATTTCATATGAGCTACAGGTCGAGCACAGACTGAGAGTTAAGCTGCTGCCACTGAGGTACAGATAATTTCTGTGCAGGCTTTAGCAACAGTAAAAGGAGGCATTAAGAACAGGTTATATTTAAAAAAAAAAAATCTCTCTAATCCACATTAATGTGTGGTAATTTAATCAATGTGTGTACAATACAGGTGGTGCAGTTTTGGTCAGAAGTGTTGAGCGGCCCGTTAAACCGAGCGCTGCAGAATGAGCAACATCCCACGCTGCAGGCGAGCGCCTGTGACACGCTCTCCTCCATTCTGCCGCAGGCCTTTGCACAGCTGCCTGTGAGTTATCCCCTTTTATTGGACTTGTTTTTCTGCACTAGTGCTGCCGAGCTTCACGGCGCTGTATGTGTACTGTTGTTTTTAAGGACAAGACCCAGCTGATGTGCATCACTGTGCTGCTGGGACTCACCTATATTGAAAACTACCTGGTGAAGACGGCAGCCGTCAGGGCTTTGGGGATCTACGTACTGTTCCCCTGCTTGAGAGAGGTAGGTGTGCTGATCACCAGCTATGACCACAATTTACAATTTAAATCAGATATTTTGAATCCAAGATATGTAAACCTCTGGAAAAAAATAGAACAATTATGTTCTTCTTTTCAGGATGTCATGTTTGTGGCTGATACTGCAAACACTATCCTAGCTGCGCTCGATGATCGATCTACAAATGTGCGTGCCAAGGCTGCCTGGTCCCTTGGGAACCTCACAGACACTCTTATTGTTAATATGTAAGACAGCATGGATGTACCACACATATAATCTCAGAACAGACTGAAATCATATTAAAAGGGTAGAATAAAATATACCGAATGCCTATAAACAGTTGATCTTGTTTCTCTTTAACCAGGGAGAGTGTAGGTGTGGACTTCCAGGAAGAGTTATCAGACATGTTGCTGCTCAAGATGCTGCAGGCAGCCACGCGAGCAGCAGCAGACAAAGACAGGGTGCGAGCAGCTACGCTTTCACACTCACACAAACATGCAGGTTATTTTAAAACGCCCCCGAATTCATCTGTTAGATCTTGTAGAGTGTACTTACGTCCTCCCTCGATCCCTACCAGGTGAAGTCTAATGCAGTGCGCGCTCTCGGGAATCTGCTTCATTTCCTGCGGCAGAGTCAGATGACCAGGCCCGCGTTCCAGCAGCCACTGGAAGATGCAGTGCGTGCTCTGGTTAAAACGGTCCAATCAGAGGCTACGATGAAGGTCAGATGGAACGCCTGTTATGCTTTGGGAAATGCTTTCAGAAACCCCGCCTTGCCGCTAGGTAAGTGTTTAACCACAGGGCTGTAAAAGCATCATACATTGTCAGTGTTATGCATTACATTTGAAGGAGGCTGTTGTGCAAAATGTCTCCAGCAGTGATTCATTTGGATTTCAGTTTTTTTGAAAAGCTGCTCATGTCCATCTCTTCATCAGACTCAGCTGCCTGGTCTCACGAAGCATTCTCTGCGCTCTGCCATGTTGTTACTTCCTGTAAGAACTTTAAAGTGCGGATCAAATCTGCCGCTGCCCTTGCAGTTCCCGCCCACCGCGGCTGCTATGGAGACACAGAGCGGTTCACCCGTGTGTGGTGCTCCCTCGCAACAGCCCTTGAGAACAGCGAAGACACCAACGACTTCTTGGAGTACCGCTACAGCGCCAGCCTGCGACACACACTCTCTCAGGCTCTCTTACACCTGCTCAGCGTAAGCCAGTCACAGGACATGCTCGGGCTCGGCACGTCACTGGCCAGCGAGGAGGGGACGGGCATCAGAGAGCATTTGATGAAGTACCTCCGAGCAGAGGAAGGAGGAGGAGAGGAGGCAGAGAAGGATATAAGGGGGGAAAGTTTGCACCCTCGGGAGAGAATTGGAAGTGTGGAGCAGATTTTGATCAGGATAAAGGGGTTAAAGGTGGAAGGGGAGGAGGAGAGGGGTAAGGAGATGGTGAGTCATTTCCTGGAGGATTTAATAAAGATTTGTGAAGAGACTTGGGAAAACACCCAAACTAACAGAGAGGTGACTGAAAGCAAAGCGGATCATGTATGAACTGCTGGGCAGTGATTTATGACTGATAATGTTGAACATCTGTTCAAAGATATTTGAAATCTGAAAAAATACAAATATTTTCAGGAAGAAAAAGAATAAATTGAATCCTATGTATTGATCTCATGCATTTATACCACTTTGGTCATTCTTAGTTAGAGGATGATTGTGTCTTTTTAATTTTACTAATATGATTAAAGATTTTTAAGTGTAAGCATGTACTTCCCTGCAGTCTGGATTTGTTAAACTATAAAAACTTTCTTTTGAAACATGTTGCCAAGAAATGTACTGAACTGAAGCCTTCAGTTGATCCAAAATGCTCCGGAGAGGGAGGGAGGGAGAGCACATTTCTCCCATATTGGCTTCTCTTCACTGGCTCCCTGTTAAATCCAGATTCAAATTTAGAGTTCTTCTCCTCACATACTAGGTCTTAAATAATCGGGCCCATTTTACAGACCTATAATGCTCCAATAGAGCGCTTAGTTCTGAGAATGCAGGCTTACTTGTGGTTCTTAGGATATTTAAAAGTAGAATGGGAGGCAGTCTTCAGCTTTCAGGCCCCTCTTCTGTGGAACCAGCTCCCAGTTTGGATTCAGGAGACAGGCATCCTCTCTGCTTTTAAGATTCGGGCTGGATCAGGCTGCTGGGGGATTTACCATGATGCACTAAGCATTTCTTCTTCACACTGTATATTTAATTATTAATCTGGCTCTCTTCCATAGTGTACTTTTTGTTTTGTCTCCCTGCCCCTCACCCCCAGCCTGTTGCAGCAGATGGCTGCCCTTTCCTGAGCCTGATTCTGCTGGAGGTTTCTTACTGTTAAAAGGGAGCTTTTCCTACTGTTGCCAAGTGCTTACTCATCGGGGCATCCTTTGAGAGCTTACCATTTGATACCTTAAAATTTAAAGTGTATAAAAAAATTGTGATTTGATGTTACATAAAAAAAATAAAATAAAAAAAATTGCTACTTTGGGTCACTATCCAACCTTAAAGGTTGCTACTGCAAAAATCAGAATGTATGAGATACGCTCTACTCTAAAGTTTCATCAAATACAGTCCTGTGCAGAAGTGTTAGTTTTTAGTCCACTTCAAGATATCAGGAGAGCATCTTTATTATAGTCCTCAGAATGAGTGGCAGTTGCTTTGAACAGCTGTTCACAACACCATGGAAGTAAAACAGTAAAGTTAGTACTTTCAGATTGTTGAATCATGTTCATCTGTTAGTGTCACTTTCACAGGTCACGTGGTTGACCTGTGATTGTATGATTATGAATTGTAACAAATAAAGAAAATCCTTGAAGAAGCAACTCTTACACAATTTTCTTCTAAATCGGCCAGAATTGGGATAATATGGTTTATATATATATATACACACACACACGAGAATAATTAGTGTAAAGTTGCCTCACTCGCTGTAACACTCACAGCCCCCAATAGGGGGCGCGAGAGGTGGATGATCCGGATGTTGATTAGTGATGCCTGATCGGGGCACACCACGCTGTTGTAGAAATGGACGCGTTCGAGTTGTTTCGGAAACTCGGAGTTGGGGCTAGATTTGACCTGAAGAGGTTTGGTCAGGACGCCGCTCGGTTTAAGGTAAGCTTTATAGTGTAGCTGATGACGTACTGGATGAAAACAGTTCATGCTGCTGTTAACGAATCGCTATGGTTTAATGCATTTTAGCTAACCTCGAGTTTTGCTGTCCTGCTTGTGTAGGAGTATAACGTTTTAGGCAAGTTGTTGTGCTTAATACATGTATTTGAAGAATTGTACAACCGTAACACTCACACATACATGTACACACACGCTTGTGTATCGTTTTATTTTGTAGCCCGTGAGGAGTCACTCAGAAGAAGCTTCTCCCGATCCTCTCTCTGCGATTGATTATTTTGCCACTGCCAATGGAGCCCAGAGCTGGACCCAGGCACAGGAGGAAGAGGAGGGCAGGGAAGAATATGAGGGAAGTGAAGACGGAGATTCCGACATAGGAGGCAAAAGAAAGCGCAAAGAGGAGGAGAGAGAAGTGAGGACCAAAAAGAAGAAGAAAAAGACCAAAAGCAACCAAGCGGAGGTGAAAGGTAAAGAAGTTGTAGTAGTAAAGGTTGCAGTTTTAAAGTGTTCACTATGGAAACCTTGTTATTACAAAAATTTCGAGTGACGTTTAGAATGAACATGATCTAGCTGTTCACTCCTGTTTGATGTCTTCTGTCTGGCTGAAGCTGGCGGTGAACTGCTGAAAGAGACGCAGGGAACTGGCATCACCTGGACCTCTTCTTTGGACAGAAAGATCCAAAACCTGCCGAGTGACGGGAAGGAGAAATCTTCGTTGAAGAGGCTGAAGCATCTTCATCAGGAAAAGGTCCTTACTGGGCTACATTTTATAGCACAAAGAAGTAAAATAAAGAGATTCTGATACATTTTAAAACTTCTTCTTAGTGGTGAAATGCTGTGCAGAACTACTGCTGTCCCCCTATCCGCCATCGAAAAAGGTATTTCTCTTTCATTCTAGGTCAATCGTATTCGCGCCCAAAACCGCATAAATGTGCACGGCTGTGACATACCTGACCCTGTGTGCACATTCGAGGAGCTGCTGTCCGAGTATCGCCTCAACCCGCGTGTCCTTCAGAACCTCAGAGACGCCGGGCTCAGTTCCCCAACGCCGATACAGATGCAGGCGATGCCCCTCATGATGCATGTAAGCACGCACGCTCGTCCTCATTTCTTTGATTTGGGATTAGTGCACAGACGGTGATTTTTCTGAGGGTTTCACTCTTGGTTTGGTTTGTCTGTCAGGGTCGGGAGCTGCTGGCCTGCGCTCCCACGGGATCTGGGAAGACTTTGGCTTTCTGCCTCCCACTGCTCGCTCAGCTGCAGCAGCCAGCCAATCAGGGCTTCAGAGGTGTGATCATCTCCCCAACCAGAGAGCTGGCCAGCCAGGTATGCACCATAAATTAGAAAGTGATCTGTTTAAAAAGTAAGGAGGCCTTTCCTGATGTGAACAACAGCAGCTGGTGATAGATAAAGGATGATAAGTGACTGACTTCCTGTGTTTTCAGCAGTATTTGGTCATTGTTGTTGAATTGTGTTCAGACCTACAGAGAGCTGCTCCGTCTGTCAGAGGGAGTCGGGTTTAGAGTTCACATCATAGACAAAGCGTCACTAGCGGCTAAGAAATACGGACCACAGTCAAACAAAAAATACGGTAAGAGATCGTTGGTTCATAGGGGAAGAAAAATAAGTAAATCTCACTGGCTTTTAACTCCTGACGTTTCTGTGTGCAGATATACTCGTCAGTACTCCAAACAGACTCATCTTCCTTCTCAAGCAGGATCCTCCAGCTGTCGATCTCAGCAGGTGACATTTGATCTGCTCAAATCTGATGGTTTTTGTGTGTCGTACCCACTCTATTTGTCTCTTTATTACTTAAAAAAAAATAAAAAAGAAGACAGATCGATGATGTTCTGGGTGTTGCTTTTCAGTGTGGAGTGGCTGATTGTCGATGAGTCCGATAAGCTGTTTGAAGACGGCAAGACGGGCTTCAGAGAGCAGCTGGCCACCATTTTTCTGGCCTGCTCCGGTCCAAAGGTGCGCAGGGCTTTCTTCAGCGCCACTTGCACGGCAGATGTAGAACAGTGGTGCCGCCTGAACCTCGACAACCTGGTTTCTGTAAACATCGGGCACAGGTACGGCTCTAGCTGAAGAACTGCTTACTGCAGCAAATTCATGCCTTCTTTTTTTGTCACAATAGAAACATGGGTGTTTCATCTTTTTTAGAAATACAGCTGTGGATACAGTAGATCAGCAGCTGCTGTTTGTCGGGACAGAGAATGGCAAGCTTGTGGCAATGAGGGATATCATCAAAAAAGTAAGGAGCTTACTTGATTTCAAATAGAACAGATTTATTAGTGGTTATTGCATAAACACCCGTTTAAATCATTTCTAATTTCTGATTATTTTATCTTACAAGCTAAGATAAAATAAAAGAGTCCTCTTTTCTGTGTTTCAGGGCTTCCTGCCGCCCATGCTGGTGTTTGTTCAGACTATAGAAAGGGCACGGGAGCTTTTCCATGAGCTGGTGTATGAAGGCATCAACGTGGATGTAATCCACGCAGACCGCACACAGCAGCAGGTACATCAACACACCTACCACTCCTGTCATTTATTTCCATTTCAGTTTATTTATTGAGTGCTCTCGTCCTCATCGTTTGCTCCTATGTGTCAGAGAGACAACGTGGTGAACAGTTTCCGCTCCGGGAAGATTTGGGTGTTGATCTGCACCGCTCTGCTCGCCAGAGGAATCGACTTCAAAGGCGTAAACCTCGTACTCAACTACGACTTCCCTACCAGCGCTGTGGAGTACATCCATCGCATTGGTTGGTTTGGACAGTGATCCACAAATAATCAGCCTGATGTTTCCACTTTGTCTTTGACGCATATCACACTCTGTGTCTGTCAGGTCGTACTGGGAGAGCTGGACATCAGGGGAAGGCCGTCACCTTCTTCACAGAGAATGACAAACCTCTGTTGCGCAGGTAGGAAAAGAGCAAACTGAGTTAGTTTTTTTTTTCTTCATTCAAACCCATATCCAGCTGTTAACACACAATTTAAAAGGATTTTCTGGATTTTCCATGGACCATCCTATTTGGTTCTTGGTCTCTATCGTTGGTGTTGCTTTTTTTTAATAAAATAATTTCACTGCAGCACAATGATTGCAAGTTTAGGTCACTTCTTGCCATTAATTTATTTTTAAAGCACCTTGAATTTAAATACTGAGCCTGTAGTTTTTCCTTTTTTTCCCCTATGCTTCTCTTTAACAGCATTGCTAATGTTATAAAACAAGCGGGCTGTCCTGTACCAGACTACATGGTTGGTTTCAAGAAAATACACAGGTAAGAAAGCTCCATGATTGCCTGCACATTTACAGAAATGTTTCCTTTGATTTAATGCTTAATTGCTCCCTGTTGAGTTTTGGTAAGAGCGGTCTGGTCGTTATCTTTTTGTTTAGCAAAGTAAAGCGGAGACTTGAGAAGAAACCTCCCAAGAGAAGCACCATTTGCACAACTCCTCGCTTCTTAATGAAGACCAAAGGCAAAGATCAGAAAAAAGGAAACAAGCGAGCAGCGAGAGGAGAGCAGAAAGGAGAAAACGGAGCTCAAACAACATCACACCAGGAGAAAGAGGAAAAGAAGACAAAAGGACAGGGGCTGAAGAAAGGAAATAAAACACAGAAAGAAGGAAAAGAAAAACACAAGAAAGTGTCTCAGAAAACAACAACAGAGACTTCAGGAACCAAGTTACAAAGGTGGGGAAGGACTTTCATGCACATTTATCCAGTCCAATAAACTACAAACTGCAATCTTATCAAACTCTGTTATGTAAAAAAAACAAAAACAAAACCCATACATATATGATAAATGACTCTGTACACAACATAAACCAATTTCCTTAGCATACCATTAAAGTGAAAATCTGTGAAAAGTTGAAAGTAGGAAACATTATTGTCAAATATATCACAGAGGCCTGTATGGAGCCAGAAATTGAACCCACTTGAATAAAAATATTTCTAATATTCATTCTTTCTTCTTCAACAGGAAAAAGGGGAAGAAAACTAAGCTGAAGGCAGACTAGAGGAGTGCGATGCAGATGGACTGATGAGAAGATGCATTTGCAGTCTGATTTATTGCCAACCTTTACATTTCTGCTTTGTAATATGAGAGTATAAAATAAACTTTTATATGTGTATAAACTTTTTTTGGCATTTTATTACATTTGTTCACCTGACTGAACAGAATTTTGTATATTTGTTAATAAAGATGATGACTGTGAAAGTACATTAAATAGCAACTGGGTATTTTTGATTAGAAATAAACTATAAACTGTAAGTTATTGTACTCTTGAGGGCCAGCTATAACAGACGGTGCCCTAAAATGTACCATTTCTGTTCAACCCTTCACCAGACTTTTTTTTAGTGTTCGATTAATACTTTAAGGGTAACTTTAAAAAAAATGGGTATTCATACACACAGATATAATAACTGTTATTAAATCAGGCGAAATTTCTTTATAAATATAAATGTCTTTATATATAAAATTTGAAATATATTTCTTGCCAGTCCAAACTGTTGAAACCTAACTGAAACCTATTTTCCTTCAATAATTACACATACAGCACTGTAACAACAGTCTAGTGCTTAAAGAGAGGGGAGATATGTTTATCTAATTACATAATTATTTTTTCATGAATTTATATAAAGAAAGAAAAGATTATTGTAATAAATTTGAGAGTCATGCAAACAAAGTATTTTCGGAGCAACTTTTCATCAATGTGATAGCAAAAAAGCAAATTTCCGAACTATCGCGATACATTTGCTATGAGATCTCGCCCATGCAATATACCGCAGGAAACCCCGTTCAGTCTTCCTTTCTCAACATGGCACCGAAGGTGAAGAAGGAAGGTTCGTGAATCTACCAGTTTTGAATGAATAAATCGTATATTTTAGTTGACTTGGTGCCTCTATTTATACCGTATGTGTACGGTATAAAGGAATATAGTGAAATTGTTTTGTTTGAGCTCAAGTTATTGCTGTCAGAGCTGTAAATATGTGGATATCTCAAGAGTGTGGGTCCGGCATGTAGACTGTAACGTGATGCTGGCTAAGCTAAGCTAAATCAAGCCGCTGTTGATGAAATCGCATGTGTTTACAGTTACATTTATCTAATGTTTTCTTGTTAAGTTGTCTCTTATGGACACGGCTTAGCTAGTTCATCTCATTATGGCTTCATTAACTCAGATATGTCTGCGGATTAGGTGTTTTAGCTCATGTTAGCAATGGCCTGAGCAGGCTTTAAAACGTTGCATTAGCAGCGCGTGAGAGCATCTCTAAATTTCTTTGATATTATTGAAAATTTGACTGTTGAAGTTTTAGCTGTTGTAGTCAGCGATACTTCCTGTAACGTAAAAAACCCTGAGAGCGTGTTGGTGTGCTAGTAATCTGCCTTCTGGGTGTTAATACTGTGTGGACGGCAGATATGGTTGTGTGCATACTGAGCAGTAAGAAGTAAACTCCCATGTCTTTTAAGCACATGTATCTTAAGATCATGATTCAATGCAAGTACTGTCTAACTTTGAAATAGCTGTGAGGCAGATCCATTCAGCTTCATTTGTATATAATGCTTATTTTAGTATTTGTGTCAGTGTAAATGTGGCTTTCACTGGATCAGCTACAAATCATTACAGTATTCAGTAGATGACCTGCTGTGTACATTGTATGTGGTATGTGGGCCACAGGTTGACTTGACAGTGCTGTGATATTTTCCAAAGTGTTCTTTGCCATATTGACAAAGCCTAGAATAATGAACCACTGTCTAATAGTGGTAACTTTCTTTTCTCCCAATCATAGCTGTCCCTGCCAAGACTGAGGCCAAGTCAAAGGCTCTGAAGGCCAAGAAGGCTGTGCTGAAAGGCGTACACAGCCACAGGAAGAAGAAAGTCAGGACTTCTCCCACCTTCCGTCGCCCTAAAACCCTCCGTCTCCGCAGACAGCCCAAATATCCCCGCAAGAGTGCTCCTCGCAGGAACAAGTGAGTTACAAACAGTTCACGCAGGTCACAAACATGGACCTTGGTGCACATGATGGTAATAGCGATCAAAGCATGAAAAAGCATGATTCCAGTTTTTTTAAACTTCTGATGCACCAATCTTAAATTTTTTATAACATGTTTGTAGTGAGCAATAGTTAATAAGCAGTTAACCTTTAATTATATTGTAGAGACTTTGAAATTAAGTGAGGACCTCTGACCAAAGAACTTATGCATTTTATTTTATAGGTTGGATCACTATGCCATCATCAAGTTCCCCTTGACAACAGAGTCTGCTATGAAGAAAATTGAAGATAACAACACACTTGTGTTCATTGTGGATGTCAAGGCCAACAAACATCAGATCAAGCACGCTGTCAAGAAGCTGTACGACATTGACGTCGCCAAAGTCAACACACTCATCAGGTAGAAATCCTCACACAGGCTGAGCCGAAAGCCAACTTCATACAGACCTTTTCAGTCCTTTACACTTTCCCATGAAGGAAGCATTGACTTCATATATACTCATCATACGCTGTGCAAGTATCTGGATAAATATGACATTTAAGTGGATGTGCTGAAAACAAGACAAACCAACACATCAGGATATTACAGGAAGATTTCCAACCGATGTTATTGTGGAGGGGGTCATGGGACCCTTTTTTACCCATTAATTTTGTATAGCATTGAAATGACTGTGTGTGTGTGTGTGTGTGTGTGTGTGTGTGTGTATAATTTGTTTTAGCCTTCTGGTAAATGATTTGCCTGATATCTGTCCATCTATGTCCCAGTAATGAATTTGAATTTGCCACATCTGACAGCCAATAACAGCCAATTTGGTGCACATGATGGTAATAGCGATCAAAGTATGAAAAAGCATGATTCCAGTTTTTTAAACTTCTGATGCACCAATCTAAAAACAAAAAACATTCTAAACATGTTTGTAGTGAGCAGTAGTGAATAAACATGCCTTTATGTGCAGGCCTGATGGTGAGAAGAAGGCGTACGTCCGTCTCGCACCTGATTACGATGCGTTGGATGTTGCAAACAAGGTGAGCCTTTATTCCGCTGTTGACTTTCTGAAGCCATATCAGTCATGTGCATGTGATGTAAACTTTATATTTGCTCTGAATGTCTGTGATGCATTCAAAGGAACCACTGATGCAAAACAGTGCAGATACAGATGTGACGACTCTGTTGATGAACATTGTGTAATTAATATCCTTTTTTATTTTATTTGCAGATTGGCATCATCTAAACAGCAGTCGAAGAGACTTGTGGAATAAAAATAAATATTTGTATAAACAAGCTCTTCAGTCATCTTGTGTGTTTTTTGGAGTGTAATTTACACCTTTGACAAACACTTGAGTTATTGTAATTATGATTCAGTTAAGCTGTGGAAATACTGCTCCATCCTGAAAGTGAAATGCATGCACTTTTCTCCAGCATAGGAAATAATCAGTGCTTATCTAAGCACTTACATTTAATTATCAACCTGTGAGCGATTGGCTGTGATCCCTTTTTTATGCCAACACTTACATTTGATAGCAGTTTCTAATTTTAGTTTTTTTAGTACAAATCTGCTTTGATGACGATGAGAACCTGCTAAATTTATTAGTTTAAGCTCTCCTGATAGCGAGTTTGAGATTACTGACTGTATTTACGCATTTTATAAAAGTTTATACATGTTAATGATATTTTTGGAGCACAAAAGAACAGTAAGAAGAGGGGAAATTTGTGATTTAAACATCTGCTTGCTCTATTTTCAGTTTAAATATTTGTCAGTTATACATAATATTAGCAGTGCTCACCCATTCCTGGTTCACTCCACAGCAAAAGAGTGTGACAAGGCATTGTTGCACATTGTGGCGGTACACACAGAAGTATCACAATCAGTCAACCACCCTTTCACTCAGCAATGGCTCACCACAGGGATGTGTGCCGAGTCCTCTCCTATACACCATCTGCACCAGCGACTGCATCCCAAAAGCCGATCTCCCTCCCCTATCCATAAAGGGTGACTGCATGGAGAGGGTATCCTCTTTTAAGTTCCTTGGTACCCACATATTTGAGGACCACAAACACATCAGCCCTGGTGAAGAAAGCCCAACAGCGCTTCCCATTTCCTGAGGGTTCTGAGATTTGAAAGGCTGCAGACTGACCTAATACGGTATTTCTATTGAGCCACAATCGAAAGTGTGCTGGTGCACACTATCCCCGTGTGGTACACTGCTTGTACAACAGCCGATAAAAAGAGAATAAAGAGGGTCATCAGAACTGCAGAGAAGATGATCGGCTGTCCACTCTCCACCCTGGACTCCATTGTTGGCTCTAGATGTCTCTCCAGAGCCTGGGCAATTATAAAAGACCACCTCCATCCTAACCACCACTTCTTCAACATCCTGCCCTCTGGAAAAAGGTTCCGATTCATTAGGTGCAAAACCAACAGACTCAAGTACAACTTTTACCCATGGGCTCTCAGAACCATAAATGCAAATTAAGAGGTTTTTTTTACAATCATTCTGTTGCTGCTACTTGCTATTTATTATGTTGTTTTGTGGGTGTTTCTTTTTGTTTCCGTGCAATATTTTGGCAGATGTGCAATTTCCATCATTCAACGACCATAGCCCTTCCACCCTTAATTATTTATTATATTTTATTACGATGCCCTTGTACACACCCCCACAATGCTTCCTGTAACCCAAACATCGCATATATAGTGTACATAGTGTTATGTACACTATGTAGAAAATCTTTAATTGTAGCTAGCTGAATGGTTCATCATTTATACCTTGCTGTCACAGCTGTGCTTGTTTTTAATAATAAATTTGACTACAGATGACAGGATTCTTGGGAGTGTGAACTTCACCATGAGCAGCACGCTCAGTGAACGCCATGAATCCCAGAAGCATGTGTGCAGAGCCAAAGTGCTGCAGACTCACTCTGGGAATCAGTCTGTGTCTGGTCTATACAGAAATGTTACACTTGAAAAAACACATCATGGTGACAATTTCTTTCTATGTCTAAACAGGACAATATGCTATTTGAACAATTACACTTTCTTTAGCCATGAATTTGACAGTATTTAGTTTTTAATCAATTATTTGATTTGTTGCATTATTTGTTATTGTTTTGTCATGCTGCTGAAGAGACTGAGGACATTTTGATCTATGCCCTCTGTAATTGTTCCTGTCACCAGACAATCACAGTACTTTCTTTACTTCTGTATTGAAAGCATCAACCTACTGTACATGACTCCCCTGTAATCATCTGATGCAGTTTCTCTTTGTGGCTTAATTTAAAGAGTGAACATATGGCACTCAGCTTGCACTGACACTTTCTTTGGCACATGCAGGTTAATGTTTGACAAACTAGGACAATTAATATATCAACAGCAGTGAAAGCAATGCCACTACAGTCATGATCGTTGTTTAACAGCTATCATCATCGGGCTTGATAGAATCCATGATTTAAAAGAAAGGTGCCTTTTTATCTCAGTAGCAAACACATCTACTGCATGAATGAAAAGACCACAATAACAGATGCAACTCTGAAAGTGATTGTTTTATTAAAATTCAAGCATGTCATTTGTAGACAGATTGCACTGAACATTGTGTTTTCATCTATTTTCTGACTTGTTAAGTTTAGGGTAAAGTATAAGTAAAAGCATGAGCATTACAACTCTACATCACTTTCAGATACGGTTAGTCTGCGAGCTTCATCTCGTTATGTAGATAAATCTACAAACTTGTGAGTCATACAAGTTGGAAAAAGAAAAGGTGTGCAATTACCCTGCCACCCTTTCCAATAAATATAAACTGTAGCCTATTAATTAGATTTACATGATAAAACTGTGACAGCAGATCTCCTGCTTATGAGAGAAAGGTTCGAACTGTGCCTTTAACAAGGCCTCTGCAGATCGGGCACTTTCGCAGTGATGGCGCACACTCTTTACACACCACCAGGTGTCCACAGGGGATGAAGACGATGTTGACCTCTTTATCCATACACACCTTGCATGTACGCTCCTCCTGTAGGCGCCGCAGCTGCTCCTCCATTGGGAGGTCTGTAATACAAAGGAGATTTTTAAAAAAGAAAAAAAAAAATTAGGTAAATGAAGAGATGGTAATTAAACAGTAAAGTGAGTTGAACACAAAACAATTTAACAGGACAGTGAGCTCTGCTTCAGGCTACATACCTGAAAGATCCTGGCTTGGCGATGCAGCTTCGTTCGACTGAGCTACAAGCAGAAAAGACAGCACGCACTTAACCACTGAGCTACAGTTTGATCACCGTCATGGTTTCCAGTGCAAACCCGTCTGTATTTGAACTGCTTACACACATACCCATGAGATCTCTGAGCAAGTGGACGTCATTTTTCTGAATCCAGTTGCGGAAGACCTCAGCTGCCGCATTTCCCTTTGTGAGGATGAGCTCTATCAACCTGGCAGTCTGCTGCTGAGCAGATGTCTGAGCCAGAAGACCGCTATACTCCTCAGCACCTGCAGGTAAAGAAGGGCACACGTGAAACACTTTAAGCAGCTGAAATAAAAGATGCAACAAAATATTACACTGTTGCACCTCAAGTTATGTTGTACCTTTATTTAAAACTGAGAACAGAGGCTACCCAGAAATCCACCATCTGATTTAACAGTATTTGCCCCTGACACCAAACACTCTAGGTTTGTGCATCGGCACCAGGTGCAGGTCTTTCGTCTCCATGTTTTTAAATCACAAAAATGTAACCCTGGCTCTATGATTAGGGTTTTGCTGACAAAATTATGTTTCCGATTTTCATTTGTTATTTAACCAAGAACGGATGTGAATTCAGACAAAAATTGTGTTTGTTGAGATATGAGGGCTGAAAAATGTACATACTCAACACATTCTGATCTCTTAAATGCTCAAACAGTGGCTCTACACTCTTTAGTCGTTGGATCAAAGCTGCCTGGTGTCTCTTCACAAAGGTGAAGCCATCTGAAAGGAAAGGAAAGATTATCATTTCACTGCAACGGAACACCTAAACCGATTTGATTTTACATTTCCATAAATTAAGGGAGTGAGAACAGTATCAATGTCAACTCCACCTGATGCCATTGCCTCTGCCAGCATCTCTCGCTCCTCTTCTCTTTTCTGATCTTCTGCACTCAGCAGGTCTGAGACCAGCTCCTGGACTGTCCTGTAGTTCTCTCCACTGGTCAGGATTTTGCTCTGGACCGTTTGCTTGACTAGACTTCGCTCAAAGCCCATCTCTAAAGCAGACTTTATCACGGGGGTGTTCATCATGACGGCATCCTCAGACCGCTCCTCTCCAGGACCGAGGTGAACCACTGAGTGAAGAGAAAGCAGACATTTATGGATTTCAGTTTTAACAGAAAACAAAGAGCACCAGTCTCTCCGATCAGAATATGAGAACATTTTTATTCATCAGACTCATAAAATTGTTAACAATCCTATATCGTTTCTCTGCTCTCAGTCCTCCCAACATCTATTTCACTTTTAAATAAGGACTCTGCTCAGTTTAAAAGGTCCGGAATCACATTGTTGTGCACTCGAATGTTTGCTGCAAGTATATTATGGTAGAATTCATTTTTATCTTGTCTTATTTTGCTGGTTAAAGATCCTATGTGGGACAATAAAGTTTATTCTTTTCTTAAATATTCTTTTTGGGGAGATTTTAACAAACCTTTCAAAAATGTAAAGAATTTCATTTTCCAAACTCACCTGGTGGATCCACAAACTCTCTGGAGTTATTGTCTCCATTTGTTAAAAGCTATTGTGGAAAAAAGGGAGAAAACAGCATTTTTTTAATGACTCATTCCAAACCACATGTTTGAACTAAATCTCAGATGTGTTTGTCTTTACTAACTTGCTCAAAAAGCCGAGGAAATCGAGCTTGGATCTGGTGAACAAAGTCTTGTCCTTTCTCCTGGAGCAAATATTCACACCTGCAGTTAAAAAAGAGGTACAAGAATACAAACATTCATGAACCACCGCAGGTACGCACACCATTTGCCTAAGCAGCGCTTTTCTACAGCACACTGTGTTCTGGATAAAACTGACGACAAATCGACTTTACAACAGCAGTATTTACCGAGGAAACCACTTAGCATGTTCCACCCATGGATCATCTCCAGACTCCCAGCATCGCAGGCCTCCATCGCAACAGAAACACTTGACGTCATCATTACGACCTTCAGGAGGGGCAAACAAAGAGCTTTCAGTTTCAGTAAGAAGCTTTGGGCAAATTTAAGAAAGGGGGGAAGAAAAACAAAAACAACACACACACACACACACACACACACACACACACACACACACACACACACACACACACACACACACACACACACACACACACTTCTTTTCACTTCTTTCATTTTGCTTTCAGCTCGAAAGCACTGATCTCATCACATTTAGATGCTTTAGTTTCGTTATGACACTTGAGTTTATAACCAGGTGTCCCCCTTGATATATTTTATTTGAGGACTTTCCAGTGAAATCAGAGAAACTCTATAAGAAAAACTCTTCTGTGGAACTCCCTCAAAAACAGCAGGAAAACCCTCCGAAGTTACTGGCATTACAACCACTTCATGTAAGGGAAAGATTCTGAGTAAATTTCCAGGAACATTATCACCTAGTAAGCATTTCTTATAATGACCAAAGTCAAACGAAACTTTTTCATCTGTGATTTACACGTGCAAGGGTCTGACTTTGGCACTAAAAACATACAAATTAATATGGTTTTTCAACCATATTAATTTTTTATATTGAAACTAGCATTAACTGCCTTTTTGGCCACTTTAGAAGAATACAGCACCTTATTTACAGACAGCAGCCAATGAGTAGCATAACCTCCCAATAAAAAGTTCCACACGTCAATTAATGAAGGTAAATCAGTCAAGGTCACTGAACAGGTGTGCCTCTTTGACAGCATCCATACCTACGTAGTAGAAGCCAGCTTTAGCCAGCTGCTCTGGGCGGACGGGGATACGTGATGGCCAGTTAACAAAAGTGAGCAGCCTCTCCTCACTCTGCTGCATGGCAGGGTTGGACACATTGGTGAGGACCGTGGCTCCTGAAGACATCTGGGAATTCGCAGCTAAGGATGCAGTTGCTGCTGCACCAGCTAGCGACACGTTGTCAGCCCTGTCACCTCGGACAAAGCGACAGTTTGGATAATGCCTCTGGTGTTCAGATAATGCTCTGTCCCCTGGCTCCCAGTTACTTAGCTGCAAAGGGGAAGAAAGACAAAACCAAACTTCATCAGTTTGGTGTCTGAATGATGTTGCCCATCTTTATAATACTGCCTCATATTTTTATATTGTAAAATAACTGTTTTAACAAAGGGCTTTAAGCAGAATAAACCCAGTACAAACAACAACACACACACCTGTCCTCCACAACTGAAGCAGGCCACTCGATCGCCCTGCCCTAGGTAATAGAAGCCAGCTTTGGCGAGTTCAGCAGGCATGATGATTGAGAGCGTCCAGGAATGGAAGGTGTCCAGGCGGTCTTGCTCTCTGCGCATGGTTGGGTTGTGGCATGTTGGTCTCTGGTGGGACATGTCCTCAACACCTCGCGAGCTCAGTGGGCTGGAGGGCGGAGGAGCAGAGAAGGCCATATTCAGGTAGCCAACAGGCTCTTCACCTTGGCTTACTGCTGTGTTAGCAGCAGCTGGGCCGGGACCAGAAAGCTAGATAAAAAAAATAAAATAAAAAAAACTTAGACAGCTCAGTGCCTCTGGGCACTAATCTATTAATCTTACTGTGAAGAACTATTAAGAATAACTGTTTAAAAGAAATTGAGAGAAATGTAACATATCAATAAGAAAAACTTTAAAAATAAAAAAAAGCTGGTTACTTTAATCTAACATCAAAGGGATTATAACACTTGTAAATGATTAATTTAATCTAATCTATCCATCTTTGAACAAGGCATTGTGTTGCCTGTGAGTCATCATGTTAAAAAGGTGACTGATTATTAGAAAAACCCTTTGTCAATTATACTAGCACAGCTGAGAACTGTTCTGATAATAGAACAATAAATTTGCCCAGCTGAGCCTCAAAATTCCCACTTCCTCAAAGGTTCTTGTTCTAATAATGCGTACCACTACCACCAACTGAAAACCAAAAACTACCTCTAATTAGAATAGGAAAATGTGGAAGATGGTGTACCACCCACATTGGAGTCTCATTAAATGATACCGCTAAAAGGCTGACTGAGCTCGTTTGTGAAAGTAGCAGTACACAGAGTTGTGTTAAAGTTCTCAATGTTTTTGGAAATTACTTGATGGAATAACTAATTTCTTGACTCAAGAATATTCTGGCAAGTTCTTTACTATAATTTATATTTTTATAGAAAACTTTTAGACTGATCAAATCCACAAAGGATGATCCTCTAGACCAGGGGTATGAAACGTTAGTCCTCGAGAGCCGGTGTCCTGCAGGTTTTAGATCTACCACACCTGAATCAAATGATTAATTCATTACCAGGCCTCTGGAGAACTTCAAGACATGTTGAGGAGCTAATTTAGCCATTTAAATCAGCTGTGTTGGATCAAGGACACATGTAAAACCTGCTGGCCACCAGCTCTCGAGTTCCCTACCCCTGCTCTAGACCACAGGTTTGAAAAAAGCCATTTCTAAGTGACTCCAAAATTTGAGTGGTAATAACTCTTATTTGAAAAAGCATGCATTGATGATCTTACTGGTATCGCTGGGACAATGCGGAGAGGGGAGAAGGCGGAATGAGAAGAGGAGAGGAGGTTGGCTGTAGATGGGAGGCTCTGGATGAAGGAGCAGGAAGGAGAGAGCTGTCTGTGTTTCTCTGTTGGACAGTCGCCGGGCTGCCAGCCCTCAGCTGTCACGTTACATCTGAAACACTGCACGCGGTCACCCACGCCGGTGTAGAACCAACCTGCTCTCGCCAGACTTCGTTCGGTGACCGCAGATGTTGGGAATCGAGCAAAGGTTGAGATGCGGAAGAGCTCTAGAGATTAAAAACAAATTGTTTGAGTTTCAAAGGTAAGATACAAATAAATTCAAAAGAAAAAAATGTACATATATACCTGAGGAGTTATCATATTGCAGTTCAGGTGGAGGCCCATTGCGAAACAGACCCATTAAAAACTGATTGTTTTTAAGCTGAAGAAGAGTTTCCATTTTGGGAATTTAGTGCAGTAGATAAGGAAAAAGAGATGTCCCTCTGAGGGAGAGGGGTTTGAGAAAACCCAAGGTCTTGCTCTCTCACACAAACACACTCAGTAATGCCGAAGAGGTAAGCAGACGAATGGATAAGGATGCAAAAGAGGAGGGAGCTCTTAGCGAGATCAAGATAATTAAAGCTTAAGAGCTCTTGTGCAAAAAAAAAAAAAAAAAAAAAAAAAAATCTTAGTTTCACCACAACCATGATGCAATCTTTACTTGCATGCATATTACCTATGCCTAGCAAAGAGGTACACCTGAACCTAAACATTTAACTGCCTAAATGTCAGCATCTCTCTTTTAGCCACAGTTAACGCAGATGAACGTCAAACAAAATCCATCCTCTGCAGTAATGACACAGGGTGAGTAAAATGCACACGTAAACATGACATCACCCAGGATCGTTATGCACGCTTAGGAAACACATATCTGACATGCCACCAAACCGCTCCAACTCAAACATATAGCATATGGTTATGCGAACAAACAAAACATGTTAAAAATTTGCCTCTAGCAGATGTGTACACACACACACACACACACAGACCAAGGAATTCCTGCTCTCAAACCCCTCCCCCCATCTTGGACATCCCTTTTTGGGGGTGTTTAAGGGTTCATAATTCAATAAAAACAAAACACTAAAAAAAATTAATCCTCCAGGGGTAACACGAGTGCCTCCTTTATATCAGCAGAATCTGTAAATGACAAGAAAAAAAACATACATAAGACATGCTGTAGTTATGTTTCATGGCCATTTCAGCAGTGAAAATCTTGCAGGCTCAGTTGATATAAAATTACACGGCAGGTCACAGAAACAAATGTCAAACTGTTTTGATGCTAAAGCTTAAGTCTCCAAAGTGATATATTTGAAACATAAAATTAGGATCGATTCCTGTCACTTTCGAGAGCAGTTTCGGAGCAAAACCATTACACAACAAATGGCAGCTAGACCTTGTGACAGATCTACTGACCTTCATGTGAAAATCGCTGGAGCGATCCTATAACCCACCTGACACTGACTTCTTAATAAATCAAAACTGAAAGTGCGAAGATTGACAAGGAGAGCCCGCATTCAAACGTGGGCTCTCATTCTTGGAGAAAAGGGATAAGACTTGCTGTAAACTGCAGTGGCAGGTACGGTATTTCCGCCAGGTACTTTCCACACCAGCTGTCTGTAATTACGCAACAGAGTTCCTGTCTTAGCCATTTAATGTGTCCTAACAATTAACATGTCAGGTTAGGAGGGCACTTGGTTTATTTACATTTTTTTTTCGCACAATCAAAGTATGAACCAAAACGCACGGTTAGCAAGCAGCTAAAGAAAGATATGATTATAAGCTTTGCAACGGGCGTTAGCTTGCTAATGCTAACGGCTGCTAACATGAATTGCAGTCACTTTCCGCTTCGTTAACGCGCGGGGCCACAACACTGAGGAAGGGAAATAAAAACTAGCTGATGTCCGTGACGCAAAACGCCAGACGGTACGTTATTAGCAACGTGGCGTGATATGTCCTTTCCACTGTTGTGCTAACTCACCGCTTTCCAATATGCTCGGAAAGTCCCGAAAATTATGGTCACGCCCCCACGAGTTTACTTCCGGTTAAAACGAACCAAAATATGAATGAATCGATAAGATATCCCACAGGTAAGTCCCTACATCCGAAAGTCGTGCTTGGGGTCCCAAAGGTCGCCACGTTGGATGGATAACAAACTAAAAACGGCATGTTTTGTGTCAAAAATGTTCTCGCTCGTATTTCACTGATAAAATCCACTAAAAATCCACTGATACACTAACAGACCCTACAGTAATCAGTTTTTGTGTCAGCTCACATTAAACAACACAAAAAGAGCCACATTACATGAGCTAGTTTATTAATACTACTCACCTTTTTATGTAAGACTTCGTGGATGAATTAAAAATATAGAAATGTTCTTACATTTACAGGAGATTCGTAATCCAACAACAGTCTGACACAAGTTTAAATCTTGTCACATTTTAGGATTATTAGATTAAAATAAAAATCATTTTTAAAAATTCCATTAAATGAGATACTTACATAGAGGGCTTGGTGAACACAAGGCAGTCGTTTCGATGCAGTGAATCATTTTAAACCCGTGAATGACTGAATGCATGTGGGTCGGGCTTTCCCTTCACACCACGCCCCCACAAGTCACAGCGTGAAGTTCTTAAAATTTCGTCAAATTTCCCTTCAACGGCAAAGTCTTTGTTTTTCTGAATAATTTAAAATTTCAGTATGAATAAAGGTTTCACTGTTCTGCAAATCCCCCCCCCCCCCCCTTGGGGGAAATTTGCTTAACACATTAATGTACCGAGAATCGAGACAGCCCCAAATGCTGTCTGAGACAAAGCAAGTACACTTGACAGTGGTGTTGATTCAATAACTGAGTGATCAAGCAGCTTAAAATCACCATTTAAGTATTTATACATAAAAAAAAAAATGTTTTCTAATCTTTTTTTATTGTATTTAACATCCTGTACAGGTTGCCAGTTAGGCAATCTTTCATACACATATTCTCTCTCTCTCTCTCTCTCACACACACACACACACACACACACACACACACACACACACACACACACACACACACACACACACACACACACACACCTCTTTAGGCTGTAGGAAGAAGCTGGAGTGCCCACCCATGTAAGCACAAGAGGAGCATGCACAATGCTCATGGCTGTGGGTTGGATGGTTGATAGCATCTGTGTTGCCAGTTGTTATGAAGTGGAATGAGTTGCCATTAATGTGTCTTTTATGGTTAAAAAAAGAAAGAAAGAAACAAAACCCTTTGTCAACTCCAATGTTTCACAAGGGCAGACCTGGAGAAATGTTCTTAGTGTGGCATGAGGATGGCATGGAAATCAAATTGGGTGGTAAATATAGTCCATAATGTAATTATTTTCTGTAGCCCACATAATTAAACATTTCAGTGACATAAAATCCAAATTCACATGTGATATGTATCGTATAGCCTGTATAATAAATAAATATGTAGCCCAATAAATGTAAAATCCAGAAAGCTCCACAACATGGGGCGGTTCATTTACAAATACAAGTCAAAAAACAATTCTAACTTAAGTTTCATACTTTGTTTGTTAAAAAAAAATAAAATCAGATTGTTACATGTGTAATTTTACACAAAATGTCAGAAACCTGCACAAGTCATGAACAACAATTTATACCCGATGATTTATTTTTTTTGAGTTAACCTTCTGAGGTCCAGGGTATAATTGGTGATTTTTGGCTACTTTTGGTTTTACATTTGTATTTTTATCTTCAAATTGTTTTCTCTATTTATGTATTTATTTATTTATTTTACCTTGCCTTGCTTGGTATCATTGTTTTCAGCTCAATCTCACATGTCTGAATTTACAGTTATTTTTCCATTGACATACTGTATTATCCCAACTGATCTGAAATCACACAAAAAACAAATCCTAGTAATAGTTAGCAAATTATTTTCATAACTTGAAATGCAATAATAAATAATAAATTATGAAAACCTATGTACACATTTTGTAAACAAAGTTACAGTGGGGCAAAAAAGTATTTAGTCAGCCACCGATTGTGCAAGTTCCCCCACCTAAAATGATGACAGAGGTCAGTAATTTGCACCAGAGGTACACTTCAACTGTGAGAGACAGAATGTGAAAAAAAAAAATCCATGAATCCACATGGTAGGATTTGTAAAGAATTTATTCGTAAATTAGGGTGGAAAATAACTATTTGGTCAATAACAAAAATACAACTCAATACTTTGTAACATAACCTTTGTTGGCAATAACAGAGGTCAAACGTTTACTATAGGTCTTTACCAGGTTTGCACACACAGTAGCTGGTATTTTGGCCCATTCCTCCATGCAGATCTTCTCGAGAGCAGTGATGTTTTGGGGCTGTCGCCGAGCAACACGGACTTTCAACTCCCGCCACAGATTTTCTATGGGGTTGAGGTCTGGAGACTGGCTAGGCCACTCCAGGACTTTCAAATGCTTCTTACGGAGCCACTCCTTTGTTGCCCGGGCGGTGTGTTTTGGATCATTGTCATGTTGGAAGACCCAGCCTCGTTTCATCTTCAAAGTTCTCACTGATGGAAGAAGGTTTTGGCTCAAAATCTCACGATACATGGCCCCATTCATTCTGTCCTTAACACGGATCAGTCGTCCTGTCCCCTTGGCAGAAAAACAGCCCCATAGCATGATGTTTCCACCCCCATGCTTCACAGTAGGTATGGTGTTCTTGGGATGCAACTCGGTATTCTTCTTCCTCCAAACACGACGAGTTGAGTTTATACCAAAAAGTTCTACTTTGGTTTCATCTGACCACATGACATTCTCCCAATCCTCTGCTGTATCATCCATGTGCTCTCTGGCAAACTTCAGACGGGCCTGGACATGCACTGGCTTCAGCAGCGGAACACGTCTGGCACTGCGGGATTTGATTCCCTGCCGTTGTAGTGTGTTACTGATGGTGACCTTTGTTACTTTGGTCCCAGCTCTCTGCAGGTCATTCACCAGGTCCCCCCGTGTGGTTCTGGGATCTTTGCTCACCGTTTTCATGATCATTTTGACCCCACGGGATGAGATCTTGCGTGGAGCCCCAGATCGAGGGAGATTATCAGTGGTCTTGTATGTCTTCCATTTTCTGATGATTGCTCCCACAGTTGATTTTTTCACACCAAGCTGCTTGCCTATTGTAGATTCACTCTTCCCAGTCTGGTGCAGGTCTACAATACTTTTCCTGGTGTCCTTCGAAAGCTCTTTGGTCTTGGCCATGGCGGAGTTTGGAGTCTGACTGTTTGAGGCTGTGGACAGGTGTCTTTTATACAGATGAGTTCAAACAGGTGCCATTCATACAGGTAACGAGTGGGGGACAGAAAAGCTTCTTACAGAAGACGTTACAGGTCTGTGAGAGCCAGAGATTTTCCATGTTTGAGGTGACCAAATACTTATTTTCCACCCTGATTTACGAATAAATTCTTTACAAATCCTACCATGTGGATTCATGGATTTTTTTTTTTTCACATTCTGTCTCTCACAGTTGAAGTGTACCTCTGGTGCAAATTACTGACCTCTGTCATCATTTTAGGTGGGGGAACTTGCACAATCGGTGGCTGACTAAATACTTTTTTGCCCCACTGTATATACAATTATTTATCTAAAAATGCATCTGGCCTAAAACCTGCAGGCCTGACAGCAGCAGGCATGCAGGCAGCAGCAGACACTGTCTCCAGCATCCACCTGGGGACAGTGTTTACATTGCAATCTACCTTTGTGACATTCATTAGTGCCTTACTGACACACAAAACGAAACAACGAATATATTAACTACACAAGACAACACAACACACTAACTGTACACTCCATGCTAAACGTCACAAATCTGTCACATCTCGAAACTTGCTCTCTCTATGCGTCTCTGCCATCACTCCCAAAAATCTCCCCTCTTCCTAAACAACCATGTTAAACTGGTTGACATGGTACATTTTTCCACCAATAGAAAGGAGGGTTTTTTCTCTTTTTTCATAATGTCATTACAAAATGATTTATAACCGCTTATACAACCCCAGAGAGTTAATAACACTCACCTTCATTTCATTTCATTTCCAGAGTGTAACAACTAGCCACCTGTGTGAAATGTGAAATGCCCATGGTGTTGTTCAAAATGTGCTCTGGGACAATCATAGGCATTGGTTGCTACTGAAAACAAGAAATAAAGGCGGTCTAAGATGGATGCGCAGCAACAACCGCTTCTTTAAGATCGTTGCTGATGTCTTTCCTTCTAGGCATTGTGTTAATACACACCTGAATGCTCCAAAACGTCTGCTTTTATAGAGGTGCCCACACCTGCTGATGATCAGTTAATCTAGTGAATTTCATACCCTCTTAATTCCTATGGAAGCAGTAAGTTTATTACATTTATTGTTTTTTAATACATAAAAACCTCAGAACTGTAAGGGAGAGTATTTTGTTTGGTACGAAAAGTACAATACAAACTCAGCACATCACAAGAAACAATGTTTTTATTTAGGGGTACATAAAAGTTTGTTAAACAGAAACTCCTTTAAAATGATTACAAAGAACATTTATATAAATCGCATGCATAAAAAGGTATAAAATAAGTCTGATTGCATCCAAACTTTCTGTAAATAGGATAACAAAAGTCATTATATGTAACATACATAGCAAGTGTCATGCATCCTCAGATAAATATTAGGCTAGGTAGTGTGTTGCACTATGTGTACGAGCAGTAAGCCGCTCAGTAAGTTTGGTACTTAAATTTTAGGAAACATCACAAAACGTTGACTGTGGGGGAGGGTTAATTATACCTTTTTACTCTATACTGTATACTAATAGATATATTTAACAATGCTGGTTAGAGGAAATTCTTTCACCAACAATTAAAAGCTTCAACTTTAGATAAAATATACAAACACACACTGCAGAAACAACCGAGCAGTTAAAAAAACAACAAAAAAACCAAACAGATTATACACTTCTTACATAGCTTTACTAATAAGGGAGAATTAAACTGCTCCCCAGCTGATGTTTGCCTCCTGCATTGCAACTTCAGATAGCCTTTTCAGTTAGAGTACAATATATACTACAAACACAGCATCCGCATTTAGTATTTTTCTTTTTGGAGAAGTCAGAACAGGATCTTTGATTTATGCTGAAGTCCTTTTATGAAGCACGACACGTTTCGCTTGATCCACAAACAATTCTAACTCTACAGTGTGGCAGCAAATCAATATCTTATTAGCACTAAAAAAAGATTATTTCTCTATGATAATATTGTATTTTTCCTACTATTCCAGGCATCTAATGCATTCCTATCCATGCAAAACTGCTGGTATGATGCTGCTTTCCTGTAAAACCATCTAATCTACATCAAGTAGCTGTAGACTGTGAAACAGGTTAGTTGTTGCAGTAAATTTTACTGGTTAATAAACAACAAGCCCAAATGAAAGACTGCATCTTCTACAAGATATTCTAAAAATAATATAATGTAAATCAGACACATGACTTATCGTTTCATTGAATATGAGAAAATCAATTAGCCTTTGACATCCTCCCCATTAATTTTGATGCATTTGCAATTTAGGAAACTAAGGGGTAAGACTGGATGCCTGAAATAGTAGAAAAGTGCATCTGAAAAATAAACAGCAATGATAAAAATTGTAGCTGATTTGCAGTTGAGAAGTTCAAACTTGGCTTGCACGTTTTTTCTGTGTGGAGGTGGTGCTTTGGTGTTATACGAGGAGAATCATTAGGATTGCCTCAAGCCAAAAAAGGGAATAAACCAGTTTAATTATCAAAGCTGGAGGAATGCTGGCAGATGATTTAATTTGTTAGAAAAAAAACCCAACAAAGAAAAGGAGTGGACAAAGCAGCCACACGCTACGCAATCCAGTATAACAAATCTCTAACACATACTTGTGAAGTTTCAATCCAGTTCTGTGTGCACAAAATCATGGGAATAAAATGCAACCTAACATGGCAACAAGACAAGTAAAACCTGTATGTTAGTAACTGTATATGCAGAGATTTTACATCAGAGCGGTGTGAGGGTTTCTTTTTAGAACAGAGATGGGCTAATTAATTAATAAACTTCATCAAATCACCAGATGAGTTGGGATTACCGTTTGCCGGGGGAAAATCCTGTATTGGGAGACATTGCGTTACAGTGATCATGAGATCATTCACTGAAGATGTTCTCTGTAACAGTTCCTCTCTGTGTGAGGAGGACTCCTGAAAGCAGATTATATTCTAGTTTTAGTCTTCAAACTAAGACTCCTTTGTATGGTGGCATCACTCTGTAGCTCTTTTTATTATTTTTATTTAATGGCAGACTTTGAATTGTCAGGTCTTTAGACCAAGTTTTAATACTTCTGCTTGTGAGGATTTCAAACAACTGCTTTTAAGGTTTGGAAGTAAATGCGACTCCTTTTAGCATCTTCATTCATGACAAATTCTATAGAGTCACACCACAAGAGTGCATCAAGTCCCTAAACCAGAAAAGTGGCAGCTTTTCAGCAGGAGGTCTTTAGTCAGGTATAACGCACCTAGTGTTAGTTCTTGAGTTTGATTGCTTAGTTCTGACCCTTGCTAGGAATGTTTTGTTGTTGTTGTTTTTAGCACACATGTACATTTAAAAATCTGAATTTAGAGGCTGTTTTGACGTAGTAACCCACTAAAAGTGTGTGTAACAAAACGTCGTATCGCTTCTGTACCACTTTTATTCTTTTGAAATGCTCTTTTTGTGAATTCACTCTGTTTTTTTTAAAGTACCCCTAATATGCTGTTGTTATTTCTGTGAATGTTGAAAGGATCTTATTGTAGCGATGATGTCTGTGTGTTGCAAACATGATATCAGCTGAAGAGTAAATGGGGCTGGCCTGTACTCTTCTGTAATACCACTTTGAACCACAAGGCGGCGCACTGTGTCAGTGTAGTCTCTACTCTGTGTGAGCTAATCTGCTGAGATCAGCATGAGATGTTCAAACATGATAAAAGTTAGTGTTAGTGTGACATGTGTACAGAATTCATGCTACTATCATATTAAGCCTAATAATTTGGGTAAAAAAAAAAGTATAATTTTTAAAAAAGAAATATTAAAGTTCATATGTTTGGATAGTAACACAAAATATTTTGAAAAACACATAAAATAATGCATTTCTGGGTGTAAGAAAGCTTGTTAATGGCACAGTTTTGGGGGGGGTTTGTAGGTGATAATTAAACATACTTCCTAAAATTTTTAATTATCTCAAACTTTTAACTTAACTTGGAACTTTAAAAATTTAAAAATCTAAATTTTGAGATAAATTTCAACTTAGAAAGAATTTGCAGATCTTTCTTTCAAGTGGCAGAAACAAACTTCCATTTTGTTGCGTGGACAACTACACTAAAATTTTATTGTAAAACACTGCCACCTTTTGGTTAAAGTGTTTTACAATTAATTTTTGCATGCCACACCATGTACTGGACTTCATGATATTGCTAAACAGTTTGAGGGGCTTTCTAAGCAGTTCAGGCTTTTCCTCCGTTACTCATCTAACTCACTATGTAACACATATTACCCACTTGGCAGTTTTGCAGAGCCCAAAAGCAAGCACGAGGAACTAGTTAAATCC